>NW_016826783.1:841029-878546 GCF_001698545.2 Rhinopithecus bieti | reverse complement strand
TATATATATGTGATTTTGATCCTCAATCACTTTTATTGAAATGATTACTATTTGCCTTGTGTGAATATTTACATGTGTAAGTTATTAAGGGCCAATATATATTTTTGTTTGTGTTAAAATGTCCAAAAGAAGTTTACTCACATAGTGCATTTATAGAATTGAAGGACCATGGATTATCAAAATGATTTTGGAGAATGTAAGTGATGGACCATAGCCATTCATGCAATAACTATTTATTGATTACATAATATACGTTAGTCTTTGTGCTAGACACCAGACATTGTAAGATGGAAAAAAAAACATGGGGACCAGTCATTGCAGACAGTATTAAGTAATAGAATAGAGCTAAGTCTCAAATTGAGCAGTGGCACGGAGAGAGGAACAATCTGTTTTATTAGTGTGAGATCCTGAAATCTTCACAAAAGACCAGACACATTAGCTATGCCTTAAATATTTAATAGCTCACTTACTTGGGGAAAGGACATTCAACCAGTTTTGAAAAAAATATTGCAAATAGATTCACACTTTTAAAAAGTACAAAAATGACTTGAAATGGATAATTTGTTTAGCATTATAATCTCTGAAATACAGACTGTACATTCCCTTCACATGAATTGTTACATCTGATTTAGTATGATTTTAGATTAGTTTTGTTTTGAGGCAACTGATGCAAATAAGAAAGTTCACAAGAAAGTAAGCCAAGGTATTTTCCTTTGTTAAAGTTTTGAATGTTTCTCTATTGGATTCATTATCCATTTGCTTTGTTGTTTAAATTTCTTTTGCTGGAAGTCGATGAAGAAAATAAATTCTAGTATGTATTTGACACTTGCAAAATTATATCTTAAGCCACAAAATAACTGTATGTAATCAATTTGTATATCAAAATAAAATATTTTCTACTTAATTGTATACTTCAGGATTCTAAAAACAAACGTATCTTTTAATTTCGCATCATACGGTATAATTTTTCCTCAAAGTGAAGAATGTATGTTATTATTTTAATATTATAACAGAAAAAAATCCACCCACACTGTGGGAAAAGTTTAATCATGAATTGTAGTAAGAATGGATCAATACCCACTCCATATAAGAACAGCTTAATATTTCTGGGCTTCTGGAGAAAACCTTAATCATGTAGTGGAGAAGTAAGCATGTCCCTTTGGCTTACATATTACTTAATGCTCACTGCCCTTAATTACCACATTATCATGTTCAATGGCACATACAAAGAACACAGTATAAATTTTTTTTTTTTTTTTTTGAGACGAAGTCTTGCTCTGTGACCCAGGCTGGAGTGCAGTGTCACAAACTCAGCTCACTGCAACCTCCACCTCCCAGGTTCAAGCGATTCTCCTGTCTCAGGCTCCCGAGTACCTGGGATTACTGGCACACGTCACCATGCCCAGCTAATTTTTGTGTTTTAGTAGAGACGGGGTTTCACCATGTTGGCCAGGCTGGTTTTGAACCCCTGACCTCAGGTGATCCGCCCACCTTGGCATCAATTTTACAAGTAAAAGTTGGTGTGAGCTGACACATATGCATTTCCTGACAGTAATTCTTAAAATTAGATCAAAATTATAATGTTTAATAAAATATAATATCTCCTAAATCTCTCCTCTTCATCACTACTGTCCTACCCTGACTTGGACTTCTATCATGCTCTCTTAACTGGCATTCCTACATCCATTCTCGCTCCACGAGAAGATGTTCTCCGTACCATAGCCAGAGTGGGCTATTTCAAAATGTAGTTATGATCAGGTGATCCTACTACTCAGAATTCTTTCATAACTTTCCATTGCTCGTAAAAATCAAAACCATGAATAAAAAGGCCTGACCCTTCTCAGTAACTCTTTGGTTTTGCTCTTTGAATTCCAGTCACACTAAGATTCAGTTTCTAAAATGTGAATAGCTGTCTCTACAGCTGGCCCGTTGTCTCTGATACCCCTCTGCTCAGAGTAGGCTTTCTATGTCCCTTTGCATAGCTAACTCCACTGAATCTCTCAGTCAGCCTGTCCTCAGAAAAAGCCTTTCCTGACCTCAGTGACAACATGATTTTTTTCTATAAAAATTTCTTCTGGCATCATATCTTTATAGCACTCAAGCAACTGTATTTATACCTTTTAATAATTTGATTAATAATGTCTTATCTCTTCACTAAATAATGAGGTCTACCAGGATCCACACTGTATGTTTTGTTGTTTTGTTGTGTTTTGTTTTTTGTTTTGAGACAGAGTCTTGCTCTGTCACCCAGGCTGGAGTGCAGTGGCACAATTTTGGCTCACTGCAACCTCCACCTCCCAGGTTCAAGCGATTCTCCTGCCTCAGTCTCCCAAGTAGCTGGGATTACAGGCGCCCACCACCATGCACGGATAAAATTTTTATATTTTTTGTAGAAATGGAGTTTCATCATGTTGGTGAGGCTGATCTGGAACTCATAACCTCAAGTGATCCACCCACTTTGGCTCCCAAAATGCTGGGATTACAGGCATGAGCCTGTGAGCCCAGCCACACTGTATGTTTTTACTCACCACCTGCTCCTCAGCTTCTAGAAGAGTGAACTTGGTGCATAATGGGATTGAATACATTCTTATTTCATATTCTTACATTATTTCAACTAGGTAGAAAATCACAACATTTGAAGTCAATTCCAACAGCATAAGAAGGTAGACACTGACCTCGTTTTGGATAAACCCAAAATGTATTAAATAATTTTCTAGTTGTGATTATATAGAGGTAAATGACTTGTTGAACACATATGCTGGCAACAGGCAATTAATAATTATATAAGGAATTTTGTTTTTATTGTCTATGTAATTTTAATTGAATAATTACATACAAAGACTTTATGATAATGAGAATTTAGTACAGAAAACTACATTTATTTTAAATTCATTAGCAGAGTGGTACTCTGCTAAACAATTTTCAAATATTACCTCATTTTGTCTTGATAAGAGCAATTGCAAATGATTTTCAAAGCCGGATTGCTTTACTTTAGAGTCTAAGTTCTTAATAAGTACACTATTGCTTTGCTGTGGCAATTTTATGTATGTTATATTAGCCTTTATTTGTTAAGCATCTGTTATGTGTCAGACACTCTATAAGTATGTGATCTCTCTGGTCGTCGTAGCTGGATAGGTATTATCATGATCCCTATTTATTAGATATCCTATTTCGGGAATTGCATTTATTGGAAATTTAAAATTGATGGTTACAAAGGGGCCATCATTAATGCTTAGATATAATTATGTTTTCCAAATCAGAGCTTATCTTAGGAAGAAATGCAAGCTTACTCTTCCATTGTTACCGTTTCCAAATTCTCTAGAAACAATGCATATGCTTACATAATGCTATTTTGGTAAAACCACATTAAAAATAAGGACTGTTGTTGCTTTAAATGCTGGTTTTTAGGTGAATGATATTCTCCTACAAAATCAACTATTGGTAGATAATTTAGAGATTTATGCACATAAAATAATAAAATAGCAAGGATATGTCATTGCCTATTATGAGTACTAGTCATCTGTACTCATATGAGGCTAGATGAAAAGCTCATTTTCTTTGTCCCACAGGTCAGTGTGTGGAACAAAATTAAAACGTGTGAAAGTGGTTCAGAAAATTCTCTCTCCCAGATAAATATTCCCTGGGCAAAAGGGAGAAATGAGTTGGAGGATATGGGTGTTAAGTTTGCCTGCTCATATTCTACTCAATTTCTTTTCTTATAAAGTGGGCCCTCTGATGGTACCATTTTTTAAAGTTCAATTTATTTTAATAGTACTTCCAAGAAAAACAACACCGTCATAACACCAGTTACCTGCTGAATCTTTTATAGCTATTAGGAAAATGAGCTCCACAAGTAATAACTACTTCAATAGAAGTTCTTAGGAAACTTGGAGCATATTAGAGTGTGGAGCTGTGTCTGCAGAGGCAGATGAAAGAGACAGCTGAAGCAATTATCTAGATATTTCGGGAAAATGGAAAGAAGATAATTAAGATAATTTGATTAAAAATTGAATTTTTTAATGTAACACAAACAGAAACAAGATAATTAAGATAATTTGGTTAAAAATTGAATTTTTTTAATGTAAGAAGTTGCCTGGTCATGAGTCAGTGTTAGTTATGGCAAAGTTTATAGGGCCATTTTCAGATCAAGGTTCCATAAAGGGAGAAATGCATGCCACAAACAGCTGCTTGATTGTGGCATCTTGATTCTTTGATGCCACTTAATACCCATTTTGGTAAAGATTCTATTTTGGAATCATGTCCTATTGTAAAAAACAGAAGTGATTTAGATAATTCAGGAAAAAACTTAGAAACATATTATGTAACACATTAGGTAAACAGTCCTAATTTTAGCTTAATGTTTTGCATTTATAAAAGGCTTTAGAGACTAAACTGATTCTACAAAATTGTCCAGTGAGGGAATACCTTACTCTTAGTACAGGTTTCTAAGGTAATGGGTAAGGTCACACTTTCTAGTGTTTTGGTCCCTGCAGATGTCTTAACCAACCTTACAAGTTGGTTAATACTCTTGCCTCCATTAGGGTGATAAGGAAACTGATTTAAACTACCAAGCACAACCAATTAAGTGACAAAGCCTAGACTCAAAAACTTAGATGTACAAGTTTTCTTTTTTTTTTTTTCTTCAAAATGTTTAACAAAACAGGTAATTCCTATGGACAATAAAATTCAAAAGTAAAATACTACATGGTAATAAGCAAATCTCCCTCTTTACTTCTCGCCACCCATCCCTTTTCCTTAGGGAGAGCTAATGTTACCTATTTAATTATGTATCCTTTTAGTGATATGCTATGCACATCAAGCATTTTTATATAGATCTTTATGTATGTAAATAAACAAATGATAGATTATGCACCATTCTCCATCCTTTTTCAGTTCTTAACATAACATATAGGTCTTTACATACAAATATAAAGTCATTTCATATTTTCTGGAAGATACATTGTATTCTATTGTATAATGTATCACAATATCCATGAGGGTCAGTAAGTTGTTTCCCATCATATTTGATTACTAAATAAACTGCAAAGATTATTATTTTTTATATATCCCATTTAGTAATTTTGTTTTAGGTATATATTGTGTATATAATAGATAAACTTTGCTTTTAAACATAACGTTTTATTGTTTGAACCATTTATACTTACTGATATAACAGGCCTAGTTCTATCATTTTATGTTTGTTCTTTTATAATCTCTTTTGTTTTCTAGTCCATCTATAATTTATTTTAGTAATTTAGAAAGTTGATCTTTTTAATTTGTAATATATTTATTCCTCTCATTTTTGAGACATTATGTATGCATTTTCCATGATAAGCAATGACAAAATTAGTTGAGTCCATACTAATTTAGTCCCTCAACATTTTTCTTCATCACCCAGATGGAATATTATTTTTATTTTACTTTAAAATAGCCTTCCATTTTTGTACTTTTAATACTACTCTTGCTCCTGTCTATAAAAGCAGTAAATCAGCGTACTCAAACCACTTCTCACCTATTACCCTCCCCTGCACAACTTTTGTCAGTGAAATCGTTTTTGCATGAGAAGAACTAATATTTACATTTATTTTCTGCAATCATAATACCAATGCGCATTATTTTTGTCTTTGATTCACAGCTAAATGATTCAACTCCCTTCTATTTTTTTCTCTACTTTTTCCATTAATCCCTTGGTTCATTGAAATTCATCCTCTTCTACTATCTCCATACCGATAACTGTATCCCAACTTTTAAAAAAAGTATATTTATTGTCTTTATAATTGAACAACACTTTAATTACTTTATTAATTAGAGTTCAGTGCAGGGAACAAAATTCACCGTAAAAAATTAATGTAGATAATTAATGTAGGTAATATAAATAATTAATATTTCAGAAATATTTTGCAGAACAATATAGAACTCTTCTGACAGCAGAGCTATTACTTCTGAGGTAAACTCTATAAATATTGAATTAAATCTATAAACCCATAGCTGCCAATCAGAGCTTAGGAAACCAGAATTAAGAAGCTGCCACTTACACTGATACAATCCTACCTATCTTTTGATATCTAAAATCCTGGAGAATAAAAAGGTAGAATGTTGTTGCAGGAAACCCGTGTCCATGCTGCTAAAAAGTCAGAAAGATGAACTCTGCACATTTCTGCCTTCTAAATCTCACGAGTGCATCTAACGGATGGATTGTAATTTGAAATAAGAACCATATTTGCAAGTAAGTCTGGGCAATATGGTTTTTACCTTTCTCTCATCTACAGTTCTGCCAATTAAATTCATCAACTAACACTTGGTTGTCTTGGCAAAAAATTTGAGAGTCATAGTTTCCTTTCTTGAGGAGCTTATAAGCAATTCTATGAATGTAATCTGTGAATTCTGAATGTTATTGTGAAGGAAACTAACTAAGAATAATAACCCATTTTCCTGTTTTATTTATAAATTGACATTACTTATATACTGAAAGCAGTTTTTATCTTTAAGATTAAATAATTTTAACAAGATATATTTGATATAGATTATTCTGAATTTTGTTTAATTGTGAAGCGTAATAGATCTTCAACATGTTTTCGATCATCATTTATTTCTGGAAAAAATGAAGTTATCATTGACTATATTTGTTTTGATTATCGTTCTTTACTTTTGAAGTTTTAAATGTACATAGATGGAATCTCTTTTTGTTGGTCTTCCATATATAGCTTTATATTTCTCATTGCTTTAAACACTGAATTTATTTCCATCTTAATTTTCTCAGTCTTCTAAATCTTACCCTCCTATCTTTCTGTATTTTCAGTGGTGTCTCCTTTTCCGTAAGATTATCTTTTCTCTTTTTTGCTTCCTTCTGTCTTTAGTTCTATCTGCCAAAAACTTATCTCTACATGATATCTTGTCATATATTCGCTGAGATCATGTATGTTTTCCTATAACATTTTGTCATGTAAAGGCATTTTTAAATTATACTTTAAGTTCTGGGATGCATGTGCTGAACATGCAGGTTTGTAACGTAGGTATACACGTGCCATGGTGGTTTGCTGCACCCATCAACCTGTCATCTACATTAGGTATTTCTCCTAATGCTATCCCTCCCCTAGCCCCCCAACCCCGATAGGCCCTGGTGCGTGATGTTCCCCTCCCTGTGTCCATGTGTTCTCATTGTTTAACTCCCACTTATAAGTGAGAACATGCAGTGTTTGACTTTCTGTTCCTGTGTTAGTTTGCTGAGAATGATGGTTTCCAGCTTCACCCATGTCCCTGCAAAGGACATGAACTAATCCTTTTCTAATGGCTGCATAGTATTCCATGGTGTATATGTGCCACATTTTCTTTATCCAGTCTATCACTGATGGGCATTTGGGTTTGTTCCAAGTCTTTGCTGTTGTGAACAGTGCTGCAGTAAACATACACGTGCATGAGTCTTTATAGTAGAATGATTTATAATCCTTTGGNCATCTACATTAGGTATTTCTCCTAATGCTATCCCTCCCCTAGCCCCCCAACCCCGATAGGCCCTGGTGCGTGATGTTCCCCTCCCTGTGTCCATGTGTTCTCATTGTTTAACTCCCACTTATAAGTGAGAACATGCAGTGTTTGACTTTCTGTTCCTGTGTTAGTTTGCTGAGAATGATGGTTTCCAGCTTCACCCATGTCCCTGCAAAGGACATGAACTAATCCTTTTTCTAATGGCTGCATAGTATTCCATGGTGTATATGTGCCACATTTTCTTTATCCAGTCTATCACTGATGGGCATTTGGGTTTGTTCCAAGTCTTTGCTGTTGTGAACAGTGCTGCAGTAAACATACACGTGCATGAGTCTTTATAGTAGAATGATTTATAATCCTTTGGGTATATACCCAGTAATGGGATTGCTGGGTCAAATGGTATTTCTGCTTCTAGATTTTTAAGGAATCGCCATACTGTCTTCCACAATGGTTGAACTGATTTATACTCCCACCAATAGTGTAAAAGCGTTCCTATTTCTCCACATCCTCTCCAGCATCTGTTGCTTCCTGACTTTTAATGATCACCATTCTAACTGGCATGAGATGATATCTCATTGTGGTTTTGATTTGCATTTCTCTAATGACCAGTGAGGATGAGCTTTTTTTCATATGTTTGTTGGCCGCATAAATGTCTTCTTTTGAGAAGTGTCTGTTCATATCCTTTGCCTACTTTTTTATAGGGTTTTTTTTTTTTCTGGTAAATTTGTTTAAGTTCCTTGTAGATTCTGGATATTAGCCCTTTGTCAGATGGATAAATTGCAAAAGTTTTCTTCCATTCTGTAGGTTGCCTGTTCACTCTGATGAAGCTCTGCAGGAGCTCTTTAATTAGATCCCATTTGTCAGTTTTGGATTTTGTTGCCATTGCTTTGGGTGTTTTAGTTATGGAGTCTTTGTCCATGCCTATGTCCTGAATGATACTGTAAAGGCAACTTCTTTATTCCTGAATTAGATTTTGAGTGCAAGATAATGTGTTTGTCACAATTTGTGTTTCTTCCAGAAAAACTTTTTATATTTAGGGAATATTCTTTCTTGTCATTTGTTTTTTCATTTCTTCTTTATTTTGTAGTTTTGTGACTATCATGTATTAGTTTCCTATTGTTGTTCTGTCATTTTTTAAAAGGAGATGGGTTTTCTTGTGTCATCTAATAAAGGAGCATTGCAGGCAAGGATAGATTCTCCATACTTCACAAGTAGTACCTTGGGACCCAGGATGATATATCCATTAATTCTTTTAGCCTTTATATCTTTCCAGACAACTGTGATTGGCAGCTGCCAGACTCTTCACAATACAGCCCCTTTCCTCCACCCTGGTTCTCTAACATCTCGTTCATCACAGTACTGTATCTGGATAGTTCCTTTGTTTGTTGGTTCTTCTTTGATTTATTTTACTGTCATACCATGTTCAGGACATATCTTTTTCATCATTCCAAAGAATTATTGGTTTTATTAATCAGAATGGGGTCTGTAATTTCAATCACAGAGTTCTGTTAGTTTCACTTGAGATATGTAGCTGTAGCACTACTCAGCTTCCCACTGGGCCTTCAGTCTTCATTGTATTTGCCAGTCCTTTCTCATACATTGTGTTTTGAATTACAGACAATAGTTTTTATCTAAGACAAGTTTGGTTTTATCTAAGACAAGTTTCTCTCTCTCTTTTTCTCTTTGTGTCGCACACACACACAAACACACACATTAAGATGAAAGGAAAAAGAAGGAAGTGATATTTATTTTTATTCATTTTTTAAATGGAAACTCAAATAACTCAAAGCTCATATTTTCACTTACTGTACGTAACCAATGCCCCACTACTATTTTCCTAAGTAATCTACCATCTTAGATTCATTTTCATCACAACTGAGGCTTCAGGTATTCACAAAGTTGTTTTCTTCTACTTTATAAAGTACTAAGTGAGATGATATTTACTATGTTGTAAATGAGAAACAAAGTGAAAGATTTGGGCTTTAAGACAATTTTTTAAAGTTCTGTTAAGAGTCTTTACATATCTCCTTATGAATCATAAATTCAATCTCAATTACTACTGGTCACTGATGACCACGTGATATGCTTGGATACTTCTTGAATCCCTGCTCTAAAAAGCTTGAATGTGTATACAACACATGTTTTCTGTCTTTATTCAGTATGTCTTGACATTCCCTCATTTAGGAAATAGCTTCTTTCTTTCAAAAGTTTATCCTTTTTATTTTTTGCCCTAAAGGCAATCACCTTTTACTGTTTCCTTATTCTTTTTTTCTCCTTCCCCTCTATCCTAGAAGCTTCCATCTCTGTTGAGCCGCCAATCAGCTTTTCAGTGTTCCCTCTGGTTCCACCTACCAAAAAGTCTGCACTCACACCCCTTGACCCTTCAATCAACTGTGCCATTCTGTTTTACCCTTTTCAAATAAACTAACTGAAGAGCTAGGCAATTTACTGCTATTGTTTCCATTTTACTGATAAGAGATTGAGGTGATAAGAGGTTAAGTGATCTAGACTTGTACTATAAGGCCATCTCTTAAGAGAAATTCATCTGCCTACAAAGATTTCCCTGTTACCTCCATAGCATTGATTACCAAATGTACAAATCAGGATTTGATTTCTCAGACTGCCAGAGAGTGCTAGGGTAGCTTTTATGGAATAATTTTCAAAGTGACATCTGAATTAACTCCTAGGTAATGAGATCTGGAGCCACGAAGATTCTACTGAAGAGAACAGAGGTAGGAATGAGCTTGGCCAACTAGAAGAACTGAAAGAAGGCCAGTGTAGTCCAAATGCAGTGAATCAAGGGAAGAGTAGGTAAAGATGAATTTATAAAGATGCAAAGGCCATATCTCTGAGGGCCAAGTGGGCCCTCATACAGGATGTGAACCTCCCTTTAAATTTAGTAGGAAACAGGGTTTGCAGAGATCACTCTGGCTGCTCTGTGTAGACCAGTTTGGAGACTATGCAATGACCCAAGTTAGAGGGGGTGATAGTTTAGACTAGAGTAGTGATACATACTATAGATGATTATATTTTGAAGGTCCTTCAGGGTTCTTAGACAAATGCTGTTTTATCAATATCTCTTGTTTTCCCTGACACGTGCTCTTAAATTGCACCCTTAGCTGAAGGAGTGATTTCTTGTGTGTGGCAACAATAGCATCTTCCATTTGTAGAATATTTTTTATTCTTCAAATTTCTTGGATATTGTTTGTGGCAAGGACAATACTGATCCATATTTTAGTCAGAAAATATTTAAATGTTAAAAGACAGTGTTAAATGAAGTTTTAAAGTTGACACTCAACCTATCAAATTTAAGAATTTGATAATATTGTTTGAGTCTGTGGATTAAAACAACATGATACAAAACTCTCCATTGATTAAAAATTACTTCAAAGCTACTTTATGACATTTAAGTGCGTGATCTGGGTAAAAGGACGTGAGCTGCATTGACTGCTGAAGTAGGACTCAGGAGTGGAGTGGGTATGAAGTTGAAATGGAATGGGATACCACTAGGAGCATAAGAAAGGACACTGTCTGAACCCCAGATCAGCCAGACAAACAGGTCTGCACAGACACAGCTGAAGGCCTCTGAGTGGGCTTCTGAGATTAGGTACAAAAAAATTTTTAATATTTATTTTTGAAAGCAGCATTAAACACTAAACATTTTTTTTGAGATATAAAACATAAGACAAAAGTCCTCAAGGAAACTCAAACAGGAAAACATCAAAGAATTCATAATTAAAACTCTATTTCCATTTAGTTTGTGATCTTTTCTCAAAAATTACATTTACCTCCTGGCATTCCATGCATAGAATATTAAGTTGGGTTCACTTTTCAGGATCAGAAGTTTTGGGTGGATGTGTCTGCAATTTTTTGGTTCTTCCCCATGATCTCTAA
Source organism: Rhinopithecus bieti (assembly GCF_001698545.2). Lineage (NCBI taxonomy): Eukaryota > Metazoa > Chordata > Mammalia > Primates > Cercopithecidae > Rhinopithecus > Rhinopithecus bieti. The sequence continues at coordinate 867,167 of NW_016826783.1, read as the reverse complement.
TTCTGCAGTTACAAAGATGGAATTTCAATCCTGGTTATTCTCCAGCTGTACCATTAACAACTCTGGTAGCAGAGGAAAAAAGACTACACTCTCAGCAGGAGCCAGGTTTATGCCCTACACGCCTGTTTACATCATTGGCTGGCAGATAAAATGTAGGCTGAGAGAGCAGTCATTTGTTAATTTTACAATTCAAACACTGCCTTTCCAATACATTTTTGCACTGTAGCTTTGCTATGGAACAAAGGTATAATGAATAACATTGGTTTTGGAAAGAGCTATGGGGATGTGAATTCTTCCTTTATTCATTCAGTAAATAGTATTGTGTGGTCGACTCTGTACTGTTTGAATAGCGAGGTGGCATAGTAGCAGGACAGAAGCAGCACCTTTTGCACCATAGATAGACAATGAATACAGCATTAATGTCATGAAGTTCCCAGGTACAAGGTAAGCCGCACTTTATATAACCTAAACTTCTCCTCTGAATATTGAAAATCCCCTATTATTTGCTCTTTAGTCATAGACTCGGTGCTGTTGGAGGGGTATGGTGGGAATGAGACCAGCCTTTAGGACTGCAGGCTGTGTAGGAGTGGGGTGAGGCTTGTGACTGCCAGCTTTCCCTAACTTCCCTGGAAACCTATATGGCTCAGCAGAAGCAGCCATAATTCCCCTGGGAATATAACTCTGTTGGACTGGGAGCCACACCCTTGTCCCCCACAGCAGCTTCATCAAGCCCTGCCCAAGGAGGGGCTGAGCTCAGACATGCCTATCCGTGCCTCCACCTGGTGGTCTTTCTCTACCTGCGCTGGTAGGCAAAGAAAAAGCTCATGATCTCTTGGCCCTGCCCACCACCTGAGAAACCTGAGTACTTAACCAGATGTCTCTAGGGGAAGTTTGCATCCTCCCTGTAGGACCACAGCTGATGTACTCTTGAAAACACCACCTCCTGGCTAGAGGCCAACCAAAACAAAACCAGCACACTAAACAAAAATACAACCAAGGATTCTCACAGTATCCTCTTCACTCCCCTGCTATCTCTACTGGAGCAGATGCTGGTATCCACAGCTGCAAGACCTGAAGATGGATCATATCACAGGACACTTTGCCGACACTCCCCAGTAGCAACCCAGAGCCTGGTAGCTCCACTGGGTAGATGCAGAATAACAAAAACAATCACTACAGTTTGGCTCTCAGGAAGCCCCTCTCCTAGGGGAAGTAGGAGAACACCACATTAAGAGAGCACCCCGTGAGAAAAAAGAATCTGAACAGCAGCCTTTGAATCCCAGATCTTCCCTCTGACATAGACCACCAAAATGAGAAGGAACAGGAAAAATAATTCTGGTAATATGACAAAACAAGGTTCTTTAACACCCCAAAAAGATCATAAGCAGTTCACCTGTAATGAATTCAAACCAAGACAAAATCTCTGAATTGCCAGAAAAAGAATTCAGAAGGTCAATTGTGAAAAGAAAGGGGAAGTCTAACTTAAAGATGTGATACAGGATATGAAAGGAAAAATCTTTAGTGAAACAGGAAGCATAAATAAAAAACGGTTACAACTTCTGGAAATCAAGGACACACTTAGAGGAATGCAAAATACACTGGAAACTCTCAGCAATGAATCAAACAAACAGAAGAAAGAACTTCAGAGCTTGAAGACAGGCTTTCGAATTAACCCAATCCATCAAAGACAAATAAATAAGAATTTTAAGAAATGAACAAAGCCTCCAGGAAGTTTGGGACTATGTTAAAAGTACAAACCTGAGAAAAATTGGTGTTCCCAAGGAAAAAGAGAAATCCACAAGTTTGGAAAACAGTTTTGAGGGAATAATTGAGGAAACCTTCCCCAGCCGTGCTAGAGAGCCACACATCCAAATACAAGAAGCTCCAATAAACCTGGGAAATTCATTGTAAAATGATTATCCCCTAGGCACATAGTCATCAGGTTATCTAAAGTCTAGACAAAGGAAATAATATTAAGAGTTGCGAGGTAAAGCGTCAGGTAATCTATAGAGGAAAATCTGTCATATTAATAGCAGATATCTCAGCAGAAATCCTACAAGCTAGAAGAGACTGGAGTCCTATTTTTGGCTTCCTTAAATGAAACAATTATCAACCAAGAGTTGTGTATTCAGCAAAGCTAGGCTTCACAAATGAAGAAAAGATACAGTCTCTTCCAGACAAACAAATGCTGAGAGAATTTGCCACTACCAAGATGGCACTACAAGAATTGCTAAAGGAGCTCTAAATCTTAAAACAAATCTTCAAAATAAACCAAGATAGAACCTACTTAAAGCACAAATCTCACAGGACCTATAGAACAATAAGACAGTGAAAAAAAATCAAGATATTCAGTCAACAAATAGTATGATGAATAGAATAGTATTACACATCTCAATACTAGCATTGAATGTCAATGGCCTAAATGTTCTCCTTAAAAGATACAGAATGGCCAAATAGATGAAAATTTGCTAAGTTTTTGCTATCTTCAGGAGACTCTCATAACAAATAAGGACTCATATAAACTTAAGGTAAAGGGGTGGAAAAAGATATTTCATGCAAATGGACACCAAAAGTGACCAGGAGTACCTATTCTTATATCAGACAAAACAAACTTTAAAGCAACCACAGTTAAAAAAGACAAAGAGGGACATTATATGATGATAAAAGGTCTAATCCAACAGGAAAATATCACAATTCTGAATATATATGCACCTAACACTATAGCTCCCAAATATATAAAACAATTACTTCTAGACCTAAGAAATGAGATAGACACCAACACATTAGTGGCGGTCTTTAACACTCCACTGACAGTATTTGATGAGTCATCAAGATAGAATCTCAGCAAAGAAACAATGGACTTAAACTATACCCTACAACAAATGGTCTTAATAGATATTTATGGAACTTTCTACCTAACAACTGCAGAATACACATTTTATTCATCAGCACATGGAACATTCTTTAAGATAGACCATATGATAGGCCACAGAATAAGTCTCAGTAAATTTAAAACCATTGAAATTTTATCAAGTACTCTCTCAGAACACAGTGGAATAAAATAGAAAGGAACGCTCCAAACCATGCAAATCCATGGAAATGAAATAACCTGCTCCTGAATGATCATTGGGTCAATGATGAAATCAAGATGGGGAATTAAAAAATTATTTGAACTGAACGGTAACAGTGACACAACCTATCAAAACCTCTGGAACAGCAAAAGTGGTGCTAAGAGGAAAGTTCATAGCATTAAATGCTTACATCAAAGAGTCTGAAAGAGCACTCATAGACAATCTAAGGTCACACCTCATGGAACTGGAGAAACAAGAACAATCCAAGCCCAAGCCCAGCAGAAGAAAATAAATAACAAAAATCAGAGCAGAACTAAATGAAACTGAAACAAACAAAAAATACCAAAGATAAATGCAAAAAAAAAAAAAAAAAAAAAAAAGGTTGGTCCTTTAAAAAGTTAAATTGATAAACTGTTAGTGAGATTAACCAAGAAGAGAGAAGCTCCAAACAGGCTCAGTTAGAAATGAAATGGGAGATATTATAACTGATATCACAGAAATGCAAAGTATCATTCAAGGCTACAATGAACACCTTTTGCACAAAACTAGAAAACCTAGAGGAGATGGATAAATTCCTGGAAATATACAACCCTCCTAGACTGAACCAGGAAGGTCTAGAATCTCTGAACAGAACAATAACAAACAGCAAGATTAAAATAGTAATAAAAAAGTTTCCAACAACAAAAAATCTCTAGTCCAGACAAATTAACAGCCGAATTCTATCAGACATCCAAAGAAGAATTGATGCCAATCCTATTGACACTATTCCAAAAGACAGAGAAAGAGGGAATCCTCCCTAAATCATTCTATGAAGCCAATATCACTCTAGTACCAAAACCAGGACAAGACATATCAAAAAAAGAAAACTACAGACCAATACCCCTGATGAATATAGATGCAAAATTCCTTAACAAACTACTAGGGGACCAAATCCAACAGCATATCAAAAAGATAATCCACCATGATCAAGTGGGTTTCATACCAGGAATGCAGGGATGGTTTAACATACTTAAGTCAATAAATATGATACACCACATAAACAGAATTAAAAACAAAGTCACATGATTAGCTCATTAGACACAGAAAAAGCATTTGACAAAATCTAGGATTATTTTATTAATAAAACCCCCAGCAAAATTGTCATAGGAGGGACATACCTTAAGGTAATAGAAGCTGTCTAGGACAAAGCCACAGCCAACATTATACTAAATGGGAAAAAGTTGAAAGCATTTCCCCTGAGAACTGGAACAAGTCAAGGATGCTCACTCCTACTTCTAATTTTTAACATAGTACTGAAATCCTAGCCAGAGAAATCAGACAAGAGAAAGAAATAAAGGGCATCCAAATTGGTAAAGAGAAATTCAAACATTACTATTTGCTGATGATATGATCGTATACCTAGAAAACCCTAAAGACTCACCCAAAAAGCTTCTAGAACTGATAAATGAATTCAGTAAAGTTTCAGGATACAAAATCAATGTACACAAATTGGTAGCTCTGCTATACACCAACAGTGACCAAGCTGAGAATCAGATCAAGAACTCAACCCCTTTAACAATAGCTGCAAAAAATTAAATAAAATAAAATAAATAAATAAATAGGAATATACCTAACCAAGGAGGTGAAAGACCTCTGCAGGAAAAACTACAAAACACTGCTGAAGGAAATCTTAGATGACACAAACAAATGGAAATATATCTCATGCTCATGGATGGGTAGAATCAATATTTTGAAAAGGACCGTACTGCCAAAAGCAATCTACAAATTCAATGAAATTCCCATCAAAATGCCACCATCATTCATCACATAACTATAAAAAACAATTCTAAAACATATGGAACCAAAAAAGAGCCCACATAGCCAAAGAGAGACTAAGCAAGAAGAACAAATATGGAGACATAAGGTTACCCAAATTCAAACTGTACTATAAGACCATAGTAACCAAAATAGCAAAGTACTGGTATAAAAATTGGCACATAGACCAATGGAACAGAATAGAGAACCCATAAATAAACCCAAATACTTACAACCAACTGATCTTCAACAAAGCAAACAGAAACAAAAAGTGGAGAAAAACATCCTATTCAACAAACGGTACTAGGTGAATTTGTGAGCCACCTGTACAAGAATGAAACTGGATCCTCATCTCCCACCCTATACCAAAAATGAACTGAAGATGGATTAAAGACTTAAATCTAAGACCTGAAACCATAAAGACCCTAGAAGATAACATTGGATAAACCCTTCTAGACGTTAGCCTAGGCAAAGATTTCATGGCCAAGAACCCAAAAGCAAATGCAATGAAAACAAATAGATGGGACTTAATTAAACCAAAAAGCATCTGCACAGCAAAAGAAATAATCAACAGAGTGGGAGAAAATCTTCACGATCAATACATCTGACAAAGGACTAATATCCGGAATTTACAAGGAACTCGAACAATTTAACAAGGTAAAACAAATAAACAAACAAACAAACAAAAAAAAACAATTCCACTGAAAAATGGGCTGAGGACATGAATAGACAATTCTCAAAGGAAGATATAAAAATGGCCAATAAGCATATGGAAAGATGCCCAACATCACTAATTGTCAGAGAAATGCAAATCAAAACCATAATGCGACACCACCTCACTGCTGCAAGAATGGCCATAATCAAAAAAATAAAAAATGATAGAAGTTGGTGGGGATGAAGTGAAAAGGAAACACTTTTACACTGCTGGTGGAAATGTAAACTAGTACAACCACTATGGAAAACAGTGTGAAGATTCCTTGAACTAAAAGTAGATCTACTGTTTGATCCAGCAATCCCACTGCTAGGTGTCGACCCAGAAGAAAAGAAGTCATTATATGAAAAAAGATACTTGCACATGCATGTTCATTGCAGCACAATTTGCAATTGCAAAAATATGGAATCAGTCCAAATGCCCATCAATCATGAGTGGATAAAGAAAATGTAGTGTATGTGTGTGTATATGTGTATATATATATATATATGCAAGTATATGTATGTGTAAAGAAAATGTGTGTGTGAATATATGTATGTGTATATATATGTGTATGTGTGTATATATACACACACACTACATTTATCCACTTGTGATTGATGAGCATTTGGACTGATTCCACATTTTTGCAATTCCATATTTTGCAATTGCAAATTGTGCTGCTGTATATGTATATATACACGCATATAGGCATACACATATGTATATATGTATATATACATGTATATACAGTGTATATGTACATATATGTATATGTACACATATACGTGTGTATGTATATATACACAAACACACAATGGAATACTACTCAGTCATAAAAAGGAACAAAATAATGGTATTTGCAACAACCTGGATGGAATCGAACACTATTATTCTAAGTGAAGTAACTCAGGAATGGAAAACCAAACATTGTATGTTCTCACTCATATGTGGGAGCTAAGCTATGAGAACACAAAGCCGTAAGAATCATATATTGGACTTTGGGGACTCAGGAAAGGTTGGGGGTGGTGAGGGATAAAATACTGCACATTGGGTACAGTGTATGCTGCTTAGGTGATTTGGGTGATGGGTGCACCAAATCTCAGAAATCAGAAAAGAACTTACTCATGTAACCAAACACCACCTGTTTCCCAAAAACCTATTGACATAAAAAAATTAAAATTGAAAAAAAAAAAAACCCAAAACCAACTCAATTGCGTTTTACATACTGGCAACAAAATAAATATAACCCAATTTTAAAAAAAGAATTTGTGATATTAACAGTAGTATAAGGGCTGTATGAATAAACTAGATTTTGGGTGATATTTATGATATTTTTGGAAAAAATTAAAGATTAAACAAATGGAGATATTTACCATGTTTATAGATAGGATAACCAAAATATAAAGATATCAGTTCTCTCTCAACTGGTCTACACGTTTAATGTGATTACAATTAAAATCTCAACAAATTGTTTTATTCACTCAAGAAAGTTGTAAAATTTTCTGCAAAACAAAGCAAAAGCAGCTAAGATCTTAAGAAAAAGAACAAGGTAGAAGTACTTATTTTACCAGATTAGTAACTTATTTTTAAGCTAATAATTAAGACAGAGTCATGTTGAGGAAAGCAAGTGAATTATTATCACAGAATTCAGGATAGTAGCTATCTTTGGAGGAGAGGGTAAAAGAGAGTATTTGGGAAAGTCAACAATATTGGAAATGTTTTCTGAACTGAGTAGAAAACACATGAGTTATTTTTATTATTGGCATGCATATGTTACTTATATCATTACATATAGTCATTTAATCATAAAACAGTTTCAATGTCATGTTAAAAATCATTTTAATTCTAAAATACATTTTATTCTTTCAATATTTACTGTCAGATTTCTATAATCCCATAATTGGGAGATACTATGAGTAATGGTTTCCTAATCCTGACTGATCATCATAGAACTGAAAGAGTTTTAAAAATATAGATTTTATGACTCCCTAAGGGTCTGTTTAATCAGAATCTTGCTAAATCATATCTTGGATCATTGGAATACGGTGAAAGAAGTAATGATTGGTAGTGTAGTACTCTGTTTGAAAAAATCAAACATCCACTCCTCTCCCATTGTTATTATTTTTGTTTTTGTTTAATTCTCCTGGTGAGTCTAATGATAACTAGTTAAGAGAACCACTAATTTTCTAGTTTCTCTTGTCCCCCAGTGTAAGATTTTTCTTTCTGTGCTATCCTAAAAGACATGTTGTCTCAGCTTATATATTTCTATAGCGAGGAGCTCACTAAGCAATTATTCAACTAATATCAGGTTCTTAGTGTTCAAAAGTGTCAATACTAAAGAAAAACAAGCGAGATACTTTTTGTATAACTCTTAGCATCATGCCTCATACCTGCCACACTGTAAAGGCTCTATAAATATTGACTATTTTCATGTTTATTATAACTATAGTAATCGATGATGAGTCAAATCCTAACTCTCTGTTATTTCCACCAGTTAGCCCTAGTTCTGCTGTCCGGAGCAACAGAAAACAGATTCCTTTTTTCTGCCATGGGACTTGATTTTTAAAAGCATTCTCATGTCATCTTTTAAAGTTCTCTACTTTTTGCAGAATTTATGTCGTTCTTATATGTGTTCAAAGTATAAATTGAAAGGTAAACACCTCACTTTTCAAAGCACACGTCTCAGAGTTTATTGTAGGACACAACAGTAGTGTGTCTACAAAACTGGTTACCAGTGAGTTAATAAGGAAGTAATCCAGTCAGCTGAAATTACAGCTGGGCGTCTGAGATTTTAGGACTGGCATAGGATTAAATTCAGCATATCTAAGCACAAATTTCTCTAGCTGAACTAATAAGTTGTTACTTTGAAGAGATTAGGGTGTAATTTAGTTTTAATCAAGGATTTCCTCTCTTTAAAAATAACATAATGAAATCCGTAATTTTATAGTATTAATGCATAAAAGATTGTGGATTTGTAGTAAATATTTAATCATATTAAGAAATTGTTATTCCTGATGTTATGCACGTCACAAAAACTCAGAAATTACCTTCCTAAAAATATTTATAGGTGACTTTTTTCTGTTTTTCTTTCTGTCCTGTAATAGTGTCTCTCCCTTCTCTTTGCACTAGTCACTTGCCACCCATTATCCCCTGCCTAACTGATCTTAAGGCTTCTATCCCTCATCCTCCAATCAAGTCAAGTGATCGTTTATATAAATAAAAGTTTTGATAACAGAAAAGGTTTGCAGATTTTTTCGCATTGGAATTATTCTGAAATCAGCTCCACTTTCTTGAAATAGTTCAGTGAGACTTAGCATTTCTTAAAGAAAATGGTTGACAACTGGAATATTGTTTCTCTTGTTTTGACTTTTAAATGGCTGATGGTTATTACAGAATAAACCATTAATCAATGCATGTAGTATATAAGGATTCTATCATCTTGCTTCTACTTCCTTAGACAAAACAGATCATTCTCACAGCTGGGCAGTAAATTAGGATCAGATGAAGGAAATATCTGACATATATAACTCTATCTAAACCAGACAGTAAATTGTATTAAAGATACTTGTGGCACTTGTCAGCCAATATATTGTGAAAATGGCAGCCTCATGGCACTTCTAATAGATACACTAAGAGTGAATGTAGAGAGTCAACTCAGTGTGGTCAAACAATCCTAGTCTAGAAAATTATAGTGAAGTGAAACTGCATGTCAGGAGCTCTTGGTTTATGAAATTGCTCTGGCAAGAACACAATTCATGAACGTCAGATGTCTATAACTTTGGCTTGTGTTTAGATCTCCCAAAATAAAGTGTTGTGCTGAGGTTGTTAAGATCTAACCCATTCCTAATGGAAAATAAAACCCAAGGTACCCTAAGTAGCAAAAATACCCCAGGTCCTACATAAAAGTTTGAATCTCACAGTAGCAGAGAGGAAGCATCCTCATGTAATGCATTGTACCAAGGTAAGGTAGCAGTGGCATTTTATTGATGATGATGATGATGACGATAATTACAATGATTTGAATGTTGTTCGTTCCTAACAAAACTCATGTTGAAATTTGATTCCTTTTTTTTTTTCTATTATACTTTAAGTTCTAAGTGCACAACGTGCAGGTTTGTTACATATGTATACTTGTGCCATGTTGGTGTGCTGCACCCATCAACTCGTCAGCACCCATTAATTCGTCATTTACATCAGGTATAACTCCCGGTGCCATCCCTCCCCCCTCCCCCCTCCCCATAATAGGCCCCGGTGTGTGATATTCCCCTTCCCAAGTCCAAGTGATCTCATTGTTCAATTCCCACCTATGAGTGAGAACATGTGGTGTTTGGTTTTCTGTTCTTGTGATAGTTTGCTGAGAACGATGGTTTCCAGCTGCATCCATGTCCCTACAAAGGACATGACCCTACAAAGGACATGAATTCATCCTTTTTTATGGCTGTGTAGTATTCCATGGTGTATATGTGCCACATTTTCTTAATCCAAGTCTATCACTGATGGACATTTGGGTGATTCCAAGTCTTTGTTAATTGTGAATAGTGCCGCAATAAACATACATGGTGCAATGTGTCTTTATAGCAAGCATAATTGACAATCGTTTGGGTATTACACCCAGTATTGGGATGGCGGGTCATATGGTTACATCTAGTGTCTAGATCCTTGGAGGAATCGTCCACACTGTTTTCCACAATGGTTGATCCAGTTTACAATCCCACCAACAGTGTAAAAGTGTTCCTATTTCTCCACATCCTCTCCAGCACCTGATGTGGCAGTGTTGGGAGGTGGGGCCAGTGAGGGATGTTTGCCATCATAAATAGACTAATGCTCTCCCTTAAGGTGAGGGAGTTCTTGCTTTCCTGAAAATGGATTAGTTCCAGAAAAAAGCTGTTTGTTAAAAATAGTGTAATTTTCTTATTTTCTTTCTCTCACGTCTTCGGTTGCCATGTGATCTCTTTGCACTTTTTCATTTTCTGCCATGAGCAGAAGGAGCATGAGGCCCTCACCACACATAGCTGCCCAATCTTAACTTAGGGGAGGGAGAGAAGGAGAAGAAACTGTGGAAGTAGAAATATGCCTACTGGCATTTTACAATTAAGTTTTTGAGGGAATGGAATAATTCATGTAAGTTAATTATCCAGCTAACTGTAGTACCCATTAAAGATGCCTATAATGGGGATAATTTGGGGATAATTTTGATTAGATATTTTTCTAAAAATTTGTACATCTCTGACTTCTTAAACTATTCAGAACACGATATATGTCTTTTCTTAAAATGACTCAATGCCTGTCATGAATATCATTCACTACTGTAGTGATCAAGAGTTGCACTCTGAAAGCAGACTGATAGGGTTGAAGTCTGAGCTTTATATGTGCCAGTTGTGTGATTTTGGAACAAAATACTTAACATCTCTATGTTTTAGTATGCGAATGTAGAAAATAAGCATAATAGTCGTTCTATCTTGTAAGATTTATTGTATGGCTTTGTCTTAGGCTATTTTTGTGTCACTATTAAAAAGAATACTTAAACTGGAAAATTTATTTTAAAGAAAGAGGTTTAATTGGCTTACAGTTCTGAAAGCTGTACAAGAGGCATGGCTCCAACACCTGCTAAGCTTCTGGTGAGGGCTTCGGGAAGTTTACAATCACAGTAGAAGGTTATGGGGAGCAAGCATGTCACGTGGTGAGAGCAGGAAAAAGAAAGGAGAGGTGCCACATACTTTTAAACAACCAGCTCACATTAACTCAGAGCAAAACTCATTTAACAACCAGCTCACAATAACTCAGAGCAAAACTCACTTAACACCAAGGGGATGGTGTATTCATGAGGGATGACCCCCGCCCCGTGATACTAGCACCTCCCACAAGGCCCCACCTCCAACACTGGGGATTACATTTCAACATGATATTTTGAGGGGTCAAATAGCCAAATCACAGCAGGATTCAATGAATCCTGTGTGTATGTAGCTATAACAGTACCTGTCAAATAATAAGGGCTGCATAATTTTTTATTGTTGAACATTTCAAGGTTGTTTACTCATTTATTCATTCCCATAACATTTATTGAGCAACTACTATGTGCTAGGTGTTATTCAAGGCATTTGGTAATAAAGACCCCTGCCCTCACGGAGCTTGAATTCTAAGTAGAAATGGCAGATAATAAACGTAAATATATTATGTGTATGATGTGTGTATGATGGTCATAAGAACTATGAAAAGAAGAAAACTAAACCGGAATAAAGGGATTGGAAGTGCTGAGGCAGGGTAAATTTTGGCAGGGAAGGAGCAGTATTAAATAGAATGGTAAGGTTATATAAGTCTCATTGAAAAGATGAGTTTTTAAAAATCTTATATATCACATACAATAAATAGCCATAAACTATAGTACTTTTGAGGTAAAATAACTTTTTAGTTCTCTCACTTGTATATTATGTTGACCCCACTACATTTATGCTTATCCCATTTGTCAACACAGGTAAGCCAAAATGACGCAAGAACCCTGCCTCTGGGTGACGCAAGTCTCCAAAAGAGAAACATTAACTCCTTTATGCAAAGCAAGTCCATGGCTAACAAACCATGTCACCTAAACTTTGACTGCCTTGCCCTAGCCTTTGTCATGGCTCAGTACTCCTGTCCTGAAAGGAAGTCTCTCTTGGGTACTACAAACTGGTCTTCAAGGCCCTCTGCTCCTCCTGCCACTCAGCTGTGAATGTTCAGCTATATGGAGATTTAAGCGCCTGAGGAGGGAGGATTTCAGAGTAGAACTGGAAGCATGGTGGGGTAAATGTCTTAGAAACCCAAAGAAGGAAAAAAGGGAAAAGAGCTCTTGTATTTGAAGTTCTGTATTAACTTTATTTGATATTTGCGAGGAGAGTATAAGCAACTTGCAACCACGATTCTATACTCCAGTTTTAAGGTAACCCAAGTGGTCTAGGGTTTCAGGCATAGAATGAAGTGTTAGTTTTATTTTTTATTTTTTATTTATTTATTTATTTATTTTTATTTTTATTTTTTTTTTGAGATAGGGTCTCACTCTGTCACTCAGGGCTAGAGTACAACTGCACAATCATGACTCACTGCAGACTTGATCTCCCAAGCTCAGGTGATCCTCCCTCTTCAGCCTCCTGCGTAGCTGGACTAGAGGCACAAGTCACCATCCCTGGCTAATTTTTTGTATGTTTTTTGTAGAGACAGGGTTTCTCCATATTGCTGAGGCTGGTCTTGAACTCCTAGGCTCAAACAATCGGCCCACCCTGGCCTCCTGAAGTGCTGAGATTACAGGTGTGAGCCACCACATCAGGCCGACATTTTATGTAAATGTTTTATGTGTACAATTATCTAGAATGTTCTACCTCTTAATATCGGCTAAACAGCAATTACACATTTTGATTTTAATGTCAACATGATCCAACAAATTGAGTGCAACTTCTTTAGAATTGGGATAGTCAATTTATATATTAGTTTGAATTAAATAAGATAAATGAGATAATACAGGCAAAAAGTATCTGGTAGATGTTAACATATATTTATTTTATTTAAGGTATATGTAAGACACTATTTCATAACTACTGAATATTTTTGAATCAATTTTCTCTAACTATATTAACGGTGAAAACATTATTTAACTAATGTGAAACACAATTTCCTCCTCTATATGTTAGAAATAATAATTCATGCTTGAAAAGTTATAGTCAGTAGTACAAAGAATACTCATGAAGAATCTAGTGCAGTACCTGACATATAGTTGTTCCACAAATGAAAGAATATTTATTATCTTATATATAATATGAAATATATATTTATGTATTTATATATAACTATATAAATATATAGTTACTATTAATATATAATAACATATATCTATGTATAAATATATACAATTTATATTATATACTATTATATTTATGTATAATAATATTATATTTATTATATATAATATATTGTAGAGTATATATTTATTATTTACATATAATAATGTAAATATATATTTATATATTTATAATTATATAATATGTATATGTAATATATTAATTATATAATATATAACATAATGTCTCAAAAAAATATATATAAAATATAATAAATTTTGTTTTACAGTTAATCATATATATTGTAGCTACTGTTAAAAAATATATAATTATCCATATAATGTTCTTAGATATATTACATATCACAGTATATAATTATATACTATATATGTAATTATAATCATATATTATGTAATTTATATATAATAGCATATATAAATATAAATTTTGTAATTATATATAATACATATAACCTATATTGTAATATGTATACTGATGCTATATATATTCAATTATTGATATACTTATTACTATATTAAAATATATAATACAATATATATGTCTTAACATATATAATATTATATATAATATAAACTATATAATAATATAATATATGTGTGTATGATGTATTATATATAATATATAGAATATTATATATGATCTAACAAAACAAGCATTAATTTTCCTTGTTTGTTATTTTATTTAAAGATATTTCTATATTAGCCCTCTAAATCGGTTACTTTGTCACTAATTAGATGATTAATGCCTATAACAAGCATGCTCATAAATGAGGATTGTGTGGCACAAAATATTTGTTTTTGTGCTGAAATGCAATGCTATGTCAAAATTACTTCATGATGAGAGATTCAAGCATTTATTATAAAAATCTCTTCCTTTTTGGACCATTTGATATAGCTTTATATATTTTGGATATATGAAGTTCAATTCTTTATGACTACATGCACTTATGCTTCATCACATATCTCTTTATATGTTTATATGTCTCTTTAAGCAAGAATAAAATTATTTTATGTTCTCTACTTTAAGAACTATGAATTTCTGATATTTTACCCTACCTAAAGGCTAACTAGTTAGTCTGCCACAGTTGCATGGATGCTGGCAGAAAATACCATAATCCTGATACAAAGGTCAGAGACAAAGGATTTTTATTATTCACGGCTAAGCAGGCAGCATTGGCTTCTTGTTTACAATGGTTTCCCTTGTCCCAGGACCCACAGGATGACTTGGAGGTGGGCCTTTGTGGATGCAGGACACACAGTGGATTTCAACAAATCAAGCCAAACTTTGCTTCATGGGGAGACATTATATTTATTATATTGATCAGCAAACAAATCTGTCCTCTATTCCAGAGGACTACATACTACAAAAGACAGTCAGAGCCTCCACTAGCAAGATGTACAAAAATGCAGGACACCCATGAAGAATTGTCTCCCAGCACTCTATAGCACTTAGTAGGCTAGGTATTATAGTAGGATCTCAGTGAATGCTGAAGTGAATTCATTTGACCAGGGAATCATCTCAAAGGAGCACTGAATTGAAGTCATCACTGTAAATTACACAACTATTTATGTGTACCTCTATGCTGGCTTCCCTTTCACTTGAAGTTCTGAGAAAGACACTGATTTTAAAAAACTCAAATATTTCTATAAATATTATGTAAAATGATGCCAAGAGTTCATGGCAATCAAAGATAGAGATAAAAGGGAATGAAAATTCAATTAGTGAAGTGACAGATTATAGGAGTTCCTTACTGGGATATTAGCAAGACTTGTGATTAGTTGTGTACAGGTAAATGTTTAATACCTGTAAGTATTATTCAAGTAGTTAAAAAAAAAAAAAAAAAAAAAAAGCCCTGCTTTGTAGCATTTGCCTTTTTTCCTTGTCTCAAGTTATCCTACTATGATCAGTTTCAAGCTATCAGTGTGATTATCTCTGAATGTGGAGTTAGGGAGAGATGTCTACAGTTTGCTCTTCCTCTAGAACCATGGGGCTAGCTCCAGTGCACCACTGGTTGTGGTGTACAAAGTGGAAGTAATAACACCAAAAGTTCACTCCCCCACAAAGCTCCATCCTTTGTCCCAGTGTTCTCCATCAATATGAACAGGGTGTCCAGTGCAGTGCTAGTGGGATTTCATGGGATATCCATATTTGGCAGATCTAACATTCACTGCTTAGTCTACAGAAGAATCAAAGGAAATGAGCTTGTATTACAGCTCTCTACCCTGTGAGCAGGACTCAGCTCAGGATGCAGCCTTAATTTTCATCCCTTCCAATGTTATTATTATAGAGGCAAAAGTGTGCTCCTCCCCCTTACATTGTCCCTGGGTTGTAAGGTAAGAAAGAGGAGATTCCATCTTACTGGTTTATTCACTCCCATGACCCATTTATTTCATATAGGGTCCTAATTGTCAGTAGCTCAAATGCCTTAGCTTACACAAGGCGGCTAAGAGACCAAGTTATGAGCACTAATGTATTCTGGGACCAGCACTTGCTGACTGGGTACAGCGTTGCTACTTTTGTTCCATTATCATAGTGCTTGAAATTTACAAACAAACTTGATATGTGTTCTCTTTACCTCATTTCCCAAGGTGAAATAATCACAAAATGGTAAGTAGCTAAGCTTTCATCATTCCAAACTGCAGAGGAGAGATCCATGGGAGAGGTGCTATGGACAAACACCAAGCAGGCATGCACACAAAGGAAAAGTTCAGGTAGATGTTTGTATCATTTTTATGTTACTATTTTCAGAAACATGCCTGATTTTAAGTGACTCTACTTACATTCTACTGTTCGGCTGATTCTTATCTAAGTCCAGAGAATCATATACAGTCACTGGAAACCAGCTCCCACATCAATGTATATTGAAAAATGACTGTTAAATTATGTACACAATACCATGCTCCTTGTGGGATCTGGGAAGAATAAACAAAGTCTTCTTTTGCTTCTCCAGCCAGCACAACCAAATGTCCCAAATCTACATAGTTTGGCTCCCTTCTTCTCCCTCAACTCCAATTGGATCTATGTCAGTCTGTTTGTTTATTTAACTACTGGGTTTAAAAAGTGCTTCCAGAATACAGCACCAGTTTGACAGTCGCTAGCAGAGTTAAACTAAACATAGATGGATATGTCCTTTTGAGACAGCTAAACTTACCTTTTGGTTGGGTATGTGTTTTTGAAAGCTCAATTTCAGTTCCAGCAACTGTACCTGAAAATGCAAGGCATACCCATTAGGAACAAATAGTAACTTTTTCTCTATTTAACCCCTGATGGCCTTGAGGAGGCAAACTGCCACTATGCTAAGCACAGTAAGAACAACATTTTGGATTAGAGACATAGTGAATTTATTTGTTTTTCAATTTTTAGAGAATCATACCGGTTAGAATAATAACCTTTGCTTCAAACCCCGAGGTAGAAAAGAAAACTTGGACAATCTTTTAATTTCTAATTACTCAAGACCTTCAAATGTGTGTGTATATGCATGTTTTTGCTTTAGTAAGAAGTGTTTTAAAAGATGATCGGCCAGGCACGGTGGCTCACGCCTGTAATCCCAGAACTTTGGGAGGCCGAGGCGGGTGGATCACGAGGTCAGGTGATCGAGATCATCCTGGCTAACACAGTGAAACCCCGTCTCTACTAAAAATACAAAAAATTAGCCAGGTTTGGTGGCAGGTGCCTGTAGTCCCAGCTACTCAGGAGGCTGAGACAGGAGAATGGTGTGAACCTGGGGTGCAGAGCTTGCAGTGAGCTGAGATCAGGCCACTGCACTCCAGCCTGGGGGAGCCCAGAAGGGCAAGACATGCCAAATCCTCAAAAAAAAAAAAAAAAAAAAAAAAAAAAAAATGCATTCGGTGGCTTCACCGCCTGTAATCGCCAGCACTTTGGGAGGCCAAGGCAGGCAGATTCATCGAGGGTCAGGCAGAGTTGAGAACGCAATCCTGGCCCTAGACACGGTGAAACCCCATTCATCTATGAAAAATATAACAAAATTAGTCAGGTGTGGTGGGCCCTGCTGCCTGTAAGTCCGCAGCTACTCGGGAGGCCCTGAGGGCCCCAGGAGAATGGCATGAACTCAGGAGGCGGAGCTTGCAGTGAGCCAAGATGGTGCCACTGCATTCCAGAAATACAGTTTCTTTGCTGTTGGATATTTGATTCTATTTAATGACTTTAAAGTAAAACCTATAAGGAAGTTGATCTTTCATTAATTATGAATGATCATACTTAAAAAACTATGTATAAATGACCGCTGAGACTTTCTAGAAAGAGAGCACTAAGAAAATTAGCTTCCAACCAAGGAACATTAATGTACACAATTTCGTATTTACTATAGCTTTGAACCACAGAAGTGTGACTTAGATGTTTAAAAATGAACACCCTACATTGAGACCCTAAATAGCATGAATTTTAATTAAAGGCATTTTTTTTTTTCAAAAAAATAGTGGATGCTATTATTATGAGAAAGATTTGGGGCTGCATTTTTTGTTTTCTGCTCTGTAGCATGTAATAATGTCTGAGGTTAATTTAGGCACACAGAACATTATGGAAAGAGTAAGGCTTTTGGTATAGGGAATCGCAGACTCTAGAAAAGTCTGTATTGTCTATTTGACAAACAATGTGTAAAGAAAATGAGTCCTAGAAGGTACATATTGTAATTGAGTTGTTAAAAGTTAATCCCTGACACTGTCATTGTTCCCAAGCCCAACGTTCAGAAAACCTTCAGGAGAGTGTTGAAAGCTGCATCTGGGCTTTTTTACTTCCTCAACTCATTATACCAAAAACTTAGGGCAATTTGGTTATTTGTTTTCTATGAAAATATTTTCATTACTGGAAATACAATTTGAAATTCCGTCTCTCTTCAGGATAGTGTATCATTCATGTCCCCTCCCACTCTGAAAACTTTAAAAAATGACATTAGCTTTAGAAAATAATGTAAAGATGAATAACGAGGTAGTCAGCACTTCTGAAACCATGTTTCAAAGGAAGAAAGGTTTGAAAGAAAGCCTGCCTAAAGTGTTAAGGAGTATTATACAGCTTTAATAGGTCAAATGCACAAGAAAAGAGAAAGTAATTTAGTAGAATACAAAGCCTCTCCTTGACAGTGAGGCCATCTAGTCTTTAAAACATTATGGCAGTTTGAATTGGGAGTTTTACCAGAGTTCATGAAGTGGAATGGAGGAGTTGAGAAAAATAGTGGTGAAATTACCTCCGTCAAGACTCTCATTAAGAAGCCCATTAAGGAATCCAGGATTGTTTCAACGATCTTTGAGACCACTTCTTTCTCTCCTTTATTTGTCCTCCAATCCATCATGAAAAGCACTGCCAGACTAGTCTTCTTAAAACATCACTTTAATCATGTCAGTTTCATGGCTAAATACCTACAGAAGATAGATGCAGCATTTTGTCCAACATGAAATGAAACTGGGATAAGCTGGAGATGGGAAAAGTGATTATTAGAAAGTCAATAAAAAGAGTTCCAGGCATAACACAATAAAATTCACAACAAATGTACATGGTGATCCAAACATAAAGATGCAAATGAGAGCGGATGTGAGGATAGAGAGAGAGTGTGTACATGAAGGAAAGTGGACAAGATTTGATATCTCTTGGATACTAGAGGCAAAGAACGGGGAAAACAACAGGACTGCAGTGACAGTCTGGAGCCCGGATTATGTCTAGCTTGCTGCCAATTATCTGGTTATCTTGCATAAGCATTTATTTTCTTTGCATCTCATTTTCCACATCCTTAAAATACAAGAATATTGGAATATATCATTTTTTTAGGTTGCTTCCATTCTATAACTCAGATTAGCTGTTATTTAGTATTTTAAACCTCTTTGTGTAAATGATGGTAATATACAAAACAGAGACAGGGAAACAGCTAAAAAATTTCAGGGAAAATAATTGGTTCTGAAATGGATATATTGGCTTGAAATTACTGGCATGTTTGTGAAAATATTTGAGAACATTTAGAAAATTGTTTATTGACAGCCGGTGTGTTCCCGGCAGTCAGCAGAACAGACATACTCCTTCCCTACTTCGACGGAGTCACTTCCTATACAAACTTACTAGAGAGAAAGCAAGAGAGGGAAAATATGACACAGAGAGAAATCAAGGAAAATATTTTAAAATGATGGGCAATTCAACATGCCAGTTAGTTCAGTATTTTATTAATACATGCCCAGAATGAGCGAGATGAAAGAAATGCATATTCTATGCCATATTTAAGTTTCATTTTTCCTTTACCTCACAAGCGTGAACATTGTTGTTCCGCTGAGGGTAATTTTATATATTTTTCATACAACCATGACCTCTGAACTTAAACCAATTACATCATCTTATTTTCAACCAAGGGATTAGTGATCATGACAACACACAAAGAACTATACCCCTACTGGTCTTACTGGGAGATGGCATGTTGGTTTCCAATGTGGTTCCCTCCAAAGAGATCATCAGGTTACTTTAGAGTACTATGTGTGGTTTCCAATAAAGAAAATCATTCTGCTTTACAGCAACAGTTAAGATATCTAGGAGTTAATGGAGGGAAGATGTGAGAGTCTGGAACAAATAGTACTGAGGAGGAGTTTATTCTTTGAAATTTATTTCCATTTTGAGATGGGGCTTAGAAAGATATTTGAGAGGATCAAAGTGTTTTTCAGAGATTAGGGTTCATAGAAAAATAAACTTGATGGAGTCATCTGTGAAACTCTTGTCTGATGTGAAATTAAATAACTGGGACTAGGATTGTGGATAAAGGCAAGGCAAGGAAGTATCTCAACCAGGATGTAGCATCATCAGAGCTAAGGTGCCAAACACGGATCAGTAGAGGAAAGAAAGTCTGGACCAAAGTATAGTCAGAAGAGGAAATTAACACAGCCAAAAATACAATAGGGGGTGCGACCACAACTTTGGCAATCTGCCCTTCTACTCTTTTAACTCTCTATACAGATAGATATCTACAGGTTCACGTCTGCCAGAGGCTCTTTCATTAATCTGTTCCTTAGTTTGGATGATTGTAAATACCACAGGGCAGCAGGTGGGCCAGCACACATTCAATCAGCTTTAATTTTGTTTCTGTCTGCACAAGTCTCTGATCAAATAATTGCTACCAGTAATACATAATCTACTTCAATGTATTATCTCCATCAGTGCTCCCAAAGATGCTTTAAGGCAAGTAATTTTTTTTTTCATTTTCCATAGTAGTTTGTAGAGGATAAAAAATATTTATTGACCTAGGAAATTTCAGGCTCTTATCTTCTTCCCTATGACTTAAGTTCTTGCTGACTAACCCTCTTTAGTGTGAGGTCTCTGACTTCTGCCAGGTTTGTAGGCTTCCATCTTGCTCTTTCCAAGTATCATTTCCGAGATAAAAATCTAAATTTTAAAACAGAACCATGGATTACTTAATGTCACTTCCCTCTCAGGTCAAGGCCTATTCACTTGCACCTCAACTTTTCATTCATCCTTTTGCTACATGCCAGAGTTATTTCTAGGAAAGTAGAGATGAGTCGGATCATTTTATTGATTTTTAACAATTATGTGTTATAGTGGAGACATTCCCTGTAAACAAACAGAATGCAGTTTTATAGGGGCTATGACAGAAGACTTAGAACAATTGTTCTCAGACATTTTTCTGCCCCAGTTCAACCAAAAAGTAGGACATCCTCCTGTCAGTAACAAATGTTTACCTTTCAACGCATTGCACGTGCTGGCAAAGCATTTGAGGGAAAAGAGACAGAATTTTCTCCTCCTCTTTCTCCCCTCATTCCCCATCCGTTTCCACTGAGAATTCCTGAAGGTAAGGGTTACAGAGATAGGGAAGAGGGTTACCTGAGGATAGGGAGGAGATACTTATGGATCAGTGAGTGTGATGTTACTGTCTTACTTGAATGGTAAGTAGGTGTTAGCATTTGCTACTCAGTGAGGCGGCCAGTACCAGTAGAGGGAATGGTGGAGCAAAAACAGAGAAACGTGGAATAGTATGATACCTCCCAGAAATCTTCAAGGAGTTCAGGATGGCTGAAACAATGAAGCTCAAAGAGAGAAGTCGAAAGAGATGAGCTATGAGGGGCAATTAAGCCTTACTGGGATATAAAGGGGTTTGTTCTGTATCCTCTAAGCAACCAGGGATATTGAATATAAAAATGACATACTTAGATTTTGTGTTATAGAAAAATCACTCTGTTGGCAATCAAAAAATGAGCTGGAGAAAAGCTGGGCGATTAGGTCAGAATGCAAGAGGTGGAATAGGGCACTACTGATGAGGGGCTTCAGGAGGGGGACAGATGGCAAAGTATCCTATTGTAACAATTCTACAACATACTTTTTAATACATTATAAAAAATAGAAATGCATCTTAATAACTGATGGTTTATTAAAAATGTTGGTAACCTAGCAAAAGTTGTAAGAGTCTCATTGCCTGCACACTTGTAAATGTAGTGAAAAGTACCCTGGGAAAGAATCACATTTTGACTGTTTTGCTGGCGGCATTGCTAAACAACTGCAATGTCTTATTGTTTCATTAAAGAAATAAGGATGATTAGGGAAAGGGTTCAAACAGGCTTGTTTGCCTGTTTTGGTGCTACCGGTAAGATTGAGAACCTATCAACATCAAAACCTGTAGCATAGTGGTTTGCTACTTGGGATGAAAAAGTCAATAATGGTGTATTATTTTATGTGATACTAAGCCACAGATGTTCTTGATGGCTTTGAGGACAGTATTTTGGAAAATGTCCCACGCATTGACAATTCTGATGAAGTCTAATTCCAAAGATTTGGACTCTGAATCAGAAGTTTAATAATAACTTAACAAGTTATTTTCTGCATCTTTTCCTTTCATGTATTGACAAAAATGGTTGATAAATAAAAAAAGTCTATGTGATACATAGATTTTTCATGTCCGTTTATGAGTGACCTAAATTTAAATTCTAATTGCTAAGAAAGCACAGTGTCATAATTTATTTTTTGCACAATGTTATATAAAATAATGAAGAGAGATGGTGTTATAGCTCTGACAAAATATGAAATCAGAAAATTGTTAGGAATTGGTGATTAATTGTATGTGGAAAGTGAATCATCAATTGTACGGACACAAATATTCATTCAGTGTTGACAATAATTGAAAAGAGCAGGGAGGATAGCACACTCTGAATAGCTAATATTTAGCAGGTGGAAATTATGAAATCTATAATAGTCATCAGGAAAATTGTATTAAATGTATATAAAATACATTAGGCAAAAATGCAAATAGGTTTTCATAGGTATATCATCAAATAACTAAATAAATACAAAGAGTTCTTTGTAAAAGTCTAACAGAATAGAGTTGTATTAAAGAAGAGGGGTTTAGAATGATTGGTTATCTTTTACCTTGCTTTAATGTTCAATAACGCTAACCAAAAAAAAAAGATTAATTGCATAACCCTATCAAACAATTGTTTTGGCAACACAGAAATAAACAGAAACACTATGCATTTTCTCAGACCCACAGTCTTCGATTAATTCAATAACTCCTTCAGATACAGAGTCTACACATTTTCTGATTTCTAATAGGAAATAGCTAGTCTGTGATATTAGCCAAATAACTATCAACTGTTCTCTTGTGGAATGGCACACTGTTGTCCCAAAATCAGAAAGATTTTTCTTTGAAAAATTTGCTTGAGAGTTTTTTGGGAAATTTTTTGTTTTATTTTAAATTTTAAATTTTTGTGGGTACATAGTAGGTATAGATATATTCACGAGATACATGACATATTTTGATACATGCATACAATGCATAATAATCACATCAGGGTAAATGGGATATCCAGCAACTCAAGAATGTGTGCTTTCTTTGTGTTATAAACAATTCGATCATACTATTTCAGTTATTTTAAAATGTACAATAAATTATTGTTGACTATAGTACAATCAAATACAAGATTCTGTCCATTCTATCCAATTATATTTTTGTACCCATTAACAATTCCCCCATCCCTCCTCCACCCACCCCAACCCTTCCCGGCCTCTGATAACCATCATTCTATTCTCTGTCTCCATGAGTACAATTGTTTTGATTTTTAGCTCCTACAAATAAGTGAGCATATGCTGTTTGTCTTTCTGGGCCCAGTTTATTTCACATAAAAGAATGACCTCCGGTTCCATCTTTGTTGTTGTAAATGACAAGATCTCATTGGTTTTTATGGCTGAATAGTACTTCAATGTCTATAGGTGCCACATTTTCCTTATTCATCTGATGATGAACATTTAGGTTGCTTCAAGTCTTGGCTATTGTGAACAGTGCTGCAATAAACATGAGAGAGCAGGTGCCTCTTCAGTATACTGATTTCCTTTCTTTTGCATATATACCTAGCAGTGAGATTACTGGGTCATATTGTGGTTCTGTTTTCAGTTTTTGAGGAACCTCCAAACTGTTTTCCATAATGCTCATGCTAATTTACAATCCCACCATCAGTGAACAAGGATTCCCTTCTCTC
This sequence comes from Rhinopithecus bieti, assembly GCF_001698545.2. Taxonomy (NCBI): domain Eukaryota; kingdom Metazoa; phylum Chordata; class Mammalia; order Primates; family Cercopithecidae; genus Rhinopithecus; species Rhinopithecus bieti. Next base: position 843,316 of record NW_016826783.1, on the reverse strand, counting down.
CATATCCTTGCCAGCATTCATTTTGCCTGCTATTTGGATAAAAGCCATTTTAACTGGGTTGAGGTGATATCACATTGTAATTTTGATTTGCATTTCTCTGATAAACATCCTTTGAGCATATTTTCATATATCTGCTTGCCATTTGTATGTCTTCACTGAGAGATGTCTATTCAGATATTTTGCCCATTTTTAACAGATTATTAGATTTTTTTCTATAGGGTTGTTTGAGCTCCCTATGTATATTCTGGTTATTAATCTTTTGTTGGGTGGATAGTTTATAAATATTTTCTCCCATTATGTGGGTTGTCTCTTCACTTTGTTGATTGTTTCATTTGCTGTGCAGAAGCTTTTAAAGTTGATGTGATCCCATTTGTCCATTTTTGCTTTGGTTGCCTGTACTTATGGAGTATTACTCAAGAAATCTTTGCCCAGACCTATGTCCTGGAGAGTTTCCCAAATGTATTCTCCTAGTCGTTTTATAGCTTCTGGTCTTAGATTTAAGTCCTCGATCCATTTTTATTTGATTTTTGTTTATGGTGAGGGACAGGAGTCTAGTTTTATTCCTCCGTATATGGATATCTAGTTCTTCTAGCACCATTTATTGAAGAGGACTATCCATTCCCCAATGTGTCTTTTTGGCACATTTGTTGAAAATGAATTCACTGTTGATGTATGGATTTGTTTCTGGGTTCTCTATTCTGTTTCATTGGTCTATGTGTCAGTTTTTAGGCCAGTACCATGCTATTTTGGTGACTGTAGCTCTGTGGAATAATTGGAAATCAAGTAAGGTGATTCCTTAAGTTTTGTTTTTTTGCTCAGAATAGCTTTGCTTATCATGGTCTTTCGCAGTTCCACATAAATTTTAGGATTTTTTGGCGTTTTCTTTTTCTGTGAAGAAGGGCATTAGTATTTTGTTAGGGATTGTATTAAATCTTTAGATTACTTTGGGTAGGTAGTATGGGCATTTTAACAGTATTAATTCCTTCAATCCATGAACATGGAATATTTTCCCTTTTTTTTTTTTTTTTTTTTTGGTGTTCTCTTCAATTTCTTGCATCGATGTCTTGTAGTTTTCATTATAGAGGTCTTTCACTTATTTGGTTAAGTTAATTTTTAGGGTTTCATTTTATTTGTAACTATTGTAAATGAGATTACTTTCTTGATTTTGTTTTCATAGTGTTTGCTGATGGCATATAAAATGCTGCTGATTTTGTATGTTGATTTTGTATCCTGCAGCATTACTAAATTTGTTGATCAACTCTAATAATTTTTTTGGTGGAGTATTCAGCTTTTTCCAAATATAGGATCATATTTTGTGCAAACAAAGATAATTTGACTTCTTCCTTTCCAGTTTAGATGCACTTTATATCTTTCTTTTTTCTGATTACTCCAGCTAGGACTTCCAGTACTATGTTGAATAACGGTGGTGACAGTGGGCATCTTTGTGGTGTTACTGATCTTAAAGAAAAGGTTTTCAGTTTTTCCTCATTCAGTATGATACTAGCTGTGTGTCTGTTGTATTTTTGGCACTTTTAATGTGTTAATATTTGTTCCTTCTGGGGATTTGAAGGCTTTTATAATGAAGGAATGTTGAATGTCATCAAATGCTTTTTCAATATCAATGGGAATGGTCATATGGTTTTTGTCCTTTATTCTGTTGATGTGATGTATCATATTGACTGACTTGGGTATGATGAACCACCCTTGTGTTCCTGAGATAAATCATCTTTGGTTATGATCAGTGATCTTTTCAATGTGTTGTTGAATTCTGTTTGCTAGTATTCTGTTAAGGATGTTTGCATCAAATCAGTGTTCATCAGGGATATTGGCCTGTGGCTTTCTTACTTTCTTTTTTCGTTCATGTGTCTTTGGCTTTGGTATCAGGGTAATACTGGTGTTATAGAATGAGTCTAGAAGTATTCACTTCTCCTATATTGTTTCTCAGAATAGTTAGAATAAGATTAGTATTAGTTCTTTTTAAAATGGTTTCCAAAATTTAGCAGTGAAGTCATCAGGTCCTGGCTTTTCTATGCTCAGACACACCTCATTGCGGCTTCAATCTCTCTAGTTGTTATTGGTCTGTTCAGGTCTTGAATCTCTTCCTGGTTTAATTTTTGTAGGTTTTATGTGTTTAGTAATTTATTAATTTCTTCTAGGTTTTCCAATTTATTGGCATATAGTTGCTCATAGTAGCCTCTAATGATTCTTTGACTATCTGTACTGTTGATTCTAATATTTCCCTTTTCACCTCTGGTTATACTTGTGTCTTCTCTCTCTCTCTCTCCCC
>NW_016826783.1:812870-840599 GCF_001698545.2 Rhinopithecus bieti | reverse complement strand
CCCCCCCCCCCCCCCCCCCCGCCCTTATTTAGTCTGGCTAAAGGGTTGTAAGTTTTGTTTATCTTTTCAATAGAACAGGTTTTTTTCACTGATCTTTTGTATTACTTGTTTAACTTTTATATATTTCTGCTCTGATCTTTTTTGTTTTTAATGTGCTGGAATTAAAAAAAAATTTAAGTTCTAGAGTACATGTGTAGGATGTGCAGGTTTGTTGCATAGGTAAACGTGAGCCATGATGGTCTGCTGCACAGAAAAACCCATGACCTAGATATTAAGCACAGCTATTTTTCATGATGCTCTCCCTCCCCCAAGCCCTCCCACAACAGGTCCCAGTGTGTTGTTCCCCTCACTGTGTCCATGTGTTCTCATTGTTAAGCTTCAACTTGTAAGTGAGAACATGTGGTATTTGGTTTTCTGTTTCAGCCTTAGTTTGCTAAGGATAACGGCTTCCAACTCCATCCATATCCCTGAAAAGGACATTATCTCATTTCTTTTTATAGCTGCATAATATTCTATGGTGTACATGTACCTCATTTTCTTTATCCAGTCTATCATTGATTGGCATTTGAGTTTATTCCATGTCTTTGCTATTGTGAATAGTGCTGCAATGAACATATGAGTGTATGTATCTTTATAACAGAATGATTTATATTCCTTTGGGTATATACTCAATAATAGGATTGCTGGGTCAAATGATGTTTCTGCCTCTAGATCTTTGAGGAATCACCATACTGTCTTCCACAATGTTGAACTAATTTACATTCCCACCAACAGTGTAAAAGCATTCCTTTTCTCCACAACTTTTTTGCTTTGTTTTGTTTGTTTTTTTCTTGTAAATTTGTTTAAGTTCCTTGTAGACCTTAGATATTAGACCTTTGTCAGATGGATAGATTGCAAAAATTTTCTCCCATTCTGTGGGTTGTCTGTTCACTCTGATGATAGTTTCTTTTGCCTGTAAAAACTCTTTAGTTTAATTGGATTCTATTTGTAAATTTTTGGTTTTGTTGCAATTGCTTTTGCGTTTTTGTCATGCAATCTTTCCCTGTGCCTATGTCCTAAATGGTATTGCCTAGATTTTCTTCTAGGATTTTTATAGTTTGGGGTTTTACATTTAAGTCCTTAATCCACTTTGAGTTAATTTTTTTATCATGTGTAAGGAAGGAAGGAAGGGGTCCAGTTTTAATTTTCTGCCTATGGCTATCCAGTTATCCCAGCACCATTTTTTAAATAAGAAATTCTTTCCTTATTGCTTGTTTTTGTCAGGTTTATTGAAGATTAGATGGTTGTATATGTGCAGTCCTTTTTCTGAGTTCTCTATGTGACATATTTTTTTAACTAGTACCATGCTGTTTTAGTTACTATAGCCTTGTATTATAGTTTGAAGTTGGCTAGCACGATGCCTCCAGCTTTGTTCTTTTTGCTTAGGATTGTCTTGGCTATTTGGGTTCTTTTTTGGTTCCATATAAATTTTTAAATGGCTTTTGCTAAATTCTGTGAAGAATGTGAAAGATAGTTTAATGAAAATAGAATTGAATATATAAATTACTTTGGGCAGTATGCCCATTTTCACAATATTCATTCTTTCTATCCATGAGCATGGAATGTTGGTCCATTTGTTTGTGTCCTCTCTGACTTCCTTGAGTGGTGTTTTGTAGTTCTCCTTGAAGAGGCCCTTTACTCCTTGTTAGCTGTATTCCTAGGTATTGTATTCTCTTTGTAACAAATGTGAATGTGAGTTCATACATGAATTGGCTCTCTGCTTGTCTGTCATTGGTGGAAAGGAATGCTTGTGATTTTTGGACATTGATTTTGCATCCTGAGAATCTGCTGAAGTTGCTTATCAATTTAAGAAGCTTTTGGGCTGACACAATGGATTTTTTAGATATGGGATTATGTCATCTGCCAACAAAGACAATTTGATTTCTTGTCTTCCCATTTGAATACCTTTATTTCTTTCTCTTGCCTGATTGCCCTGGCTAGAACTTCTATTACTACGTTGAATAGGAGTGATGAGAGAGGGCATCCTTGTCTTGTGCCAGTTTTCAAAGTGAGTGCTTCCAGCTTTTGCCCATTCAGTATAACTTTGGCTGTGGATTTGTCATAAATGACTCTTATTTTGAGTTATGTTCCTTCAATACCTAGTTTATTGAGAGTTTTTAACATGAAGGGATGTTGAATTTTATTGAAGGCCTTTTGCATCTGTTGAGATAATCATGTGGTTTTTGTTTTTAGTTCTGTTTATGTGGTAAATTACATTTATTGATTTGTGTATGTTAAACCAACTTTGCATCTCAGGATGAAACCAAGTTGTTTGTCATGGATAAGTTTTTTGATGTGCTGCTGGATTCAGTGCCAGCATTTTATTGAGGATTTTTACATCAATGTTCATCAGAGATATTGACCTGAAGTTTTCATTTTTTTGTCATATCTCTTCTAGGTTCTGGTAACAGGATGACACTGGCCACATAAAATGAGATAGGGATGAGTCCATCCTTTTCAATTGCTTGGAGTAGTTTCAGAGAAATGGTACCACCTCCTTTCTGTACCTCTGGTAGAATTCAGCTGTAAATCCATCTGGTCCTGGGCTTTTATTGATTTGCAGTGTCACAGGATCCTTGGAGTGTCACTTTGCTAGCTGGAAACCTCTGGTCACCAGCACCTGCTTGAGTGTTGCTTATGACCACTTACCTTGTTCCATCCACTTGCCCCAACTAACTGTGCTTGGCTTATGCCACTGGCCCAGATCCTACACCAGCCAAGGACAAGCCAGGTGCAGAGTGGCAAGGGGTGTGTTGGAGAGCAAGCCTTGGGTCCAGCCACTGTGTACAATCAAGCTGAGGCTGGCTGCTGAGGCAGGGCAGGCAGATCCAGGCACCAGCACACATGTTGGCTCTGTGAGATGCTGCAGCAGGACCAGATGTACTACATGTGACTTGTACAGTAGACACCTATGTCTGGACAGGGGGATCATGGTGGTACCTGGAAACTTGGAGACATCAGAAACTGCAGAACTCCTAAAAGTGTGTCAGACTCCTGGCTCAAGGAGTCCCTAGGTCTGGGATCCTGGAGGACGGCAGCTCTTCTCCTTCTCATTACCCACAACGTGACAAGCAGGGAAGGGTAGGGGGCATGTTTCAGCCCTGTTTATGTTACAACTCTTTTAGTCCCACCATTCAGTGGGTCCTGAATTCTTGTCCTTTGTCCAGGAAGAATGAGGCACACAAACAGCTGGAGAATGAGCAGAGAGGAGCTTCATGGAGTGGCAGAATGGTTTTCAGGAAACCCAAAGTGGGCAGCTTCTTTCCTCAGGCAGATCGTTTTGATTTCTGTTTAAGTTTGACTGAGTTCAGGGTTTTTATGGGCTCAGAAGGGAGGAAGTGTGTGCTGATTGGTCCATGGGTGGCCAAGAGTGGGCCTGGAAAAAGCACCATAAGTGCTGACTGTGGATTCCACCTGCAACTGGCAGCCCAGTCCCCAGGCTTCAAGCCATCCCTCGCTTGAAGGTGGAGTTTCACCACAGACCCACACCTTTCCACCCTGGAGCCTGCCTGCTGCCATCAACATGACATTCATGGCACCCAGGCTGCTTGTGCCAAGGGGCGCCTGCCAGCCCATGCTGAACCACCTTCGGCACCCCCTCCCTCCCTGAGCTCTTTGGTGCCTAACTCTTCAGAGGGAGACTGAGGGGGAAGGGGGATTGGTGTGTCAGGACTTCCCTGAGCACACACACAGCAGCCAAGTCACAGTAACATTCCAGGCTTGGCTTCAGCTTTGTTCCAAAAGTGGCCCAGAGTGAGAACGTGTGTTGCTTTTTCCAGGCACGGGGAGTGGGTAGAGGCCAGGGAGTGAGACCAGGCACTTCCAAGCCTGTGGGGACAAAGGGGCTTCCCGGGCCCCCAAGAGCTCAGGGATGCCCAGGTCCAGCACCACAGCTAGGTGAGTACAGCTGTGCCCAGACCACCACTGGTAATCCACTGGATCAGTCTTGAAGCCGGTATATTACTGGGGCTTGCCCAAGGCCTGTCAACCACTGACTGGCTACCACCTACGTTCGCTTGAGGCCCTGAGGCTCCACAATAAGCAAGTGGTAAGACCAGCCAGGCTCGAGTCCTTCCCTTCAGGATAGTGAGTTCCCTCTCATCACTAGTGGGTCCAGAGATGCCATCCAGGAGCCAGGGCTTGAAGTCAGAAACTAGGAATCTACCTGGTGCTCTATTCTCCTGCAGCTGAGCTGGCATCTCAACCATGCGACAAAGTCCTACTCACTTTCCATCCCCTTTCCACAAGAAGACATGTCTCTCCCCGTGGTCACTACTGCCCCAGGCCCATAGTTAAGTACTGCCTGGCTACAATGTCCATTCAAGGCCCAAGGACCCTTTCGTCAGCTTGCGGTGAATGCTGCCAAGCCTGGAGTTCTTTTTTCAAAGCAATGTGCTCCCATCTGGTCCAGGGAAGGTCCAGAAATGCTGTCCAAAAGCCAAGGCATGGAATCAGAGACCCCAAGAACTCTGGGTCCTGTACCCCACTGTGGCCAAGCTGGTACCTAAGCTGCAAGACAAAATCTCTTTCACTCTTTCCTCTCTGTTTCTCAAGCAGGATGGATCTCTCCCCATTGCCGTCACACCTGGGAATATGCTGCGTTACACCAATGCCAGCATGTCTCTGAGTCTCAACCAATGCCCATGGCGAGTACTACCTGGCTACAGCTCCTGATTATTCAGGGACCTAGGGTATTTTAGTCAGCAGGTAATGAATCCTGCCAAGACTGGATTCTTTCCTTCAAGGCAGCAGGTTCTCTTCTGGCCTAAGGTGTGCCTAGAACTGTTGTTTAAGAGCCATGGCCTGGAATGGGAGTCTCAGAATTCTGATTCCTTATCCTACTATGGCTGTGCTGGGTTCCAGCTTGCAAGACAAAGTCCTCTTACTCTTCCCTCTCCTCTCCTCAAGCAGAGGGAAAGTGTCTATTCCAGACCTGTGAGCTGTGCTACCTGGGGTTGGGGAAATAGGTGGTACAAACTCTCCCTTAGCCACCCTACATGGGCAAATCTAGGTCATTTGCCCAAGTCCACTGGCTCTAAGCATAGCACAGCGTCAGGATTTTCAGTTCTTGTGCCTAGACTGCCTTTCAAATTTATTTAGGACCCAGGAGCACTGTAGCCTTTAGTGGCGAGGCTTGCCAGAACTCAGGATCCAACAGCTGGGAGGGACTAGTCCCCACTTGCTCGGGCTGGTGTAAATGCTCCTTCTGTGGGCCCTGGCTGAGTTCTGCCTGTTGTTGCTTTCTGCTGTGACAGGACAGCATTGAGTTCCAATGTTCCAATGCAAAGTTGCACAATTACTGCACTCTCCCTCCCTCAAGCACTCAGATTCTCTCTCCATGCCATGTGGTCACTGCCAAGGGATCAGTGAGGGGTGGCATCAGTAATTATACACTTTCATTCTGATGCTCTCCAGAGCCTCTTTTAGTGATATAAGTTAAAACCAAATATTATGATTGCTCACCTGATTTTTCGTTCTGATGAAGGTGCTTTTTTGTGTGGATGTTTGTTCAATTTGGTGTTCCTGTGGAGAAGGTGATTGCTGGAGGCTTCTATTCAGCCATGTTGCTCCACTTCCTTGAAAGCTGAGTCTTTTTTTTTTAAATCACCTTACCATTTGTTTATTATTATTTTTAAATGATTGGAATAATTGTACATATTTATCATGTACAACCTTATGTTTTGAAGTATATTTACATTGTGAAATGGCAAAATCTAGCTGATGAACGCATATGTTATCTCAGATAGTTATATTTATGGGGTGAGTACACTTAACATCCACTCTCTTAACATTTTTCCAGAATACAGTCTATTGTTATGAACTATATTCCCCCTATTTACAATAGATCTCTTAAACTTCTGTGTAAATTTTCTGCATCGTTTGACCAATATGTCCCGAACCTCCCCTTCCCTGCCATCCACCTCTTGTAACTACCACTCTATTCCCTAGTTCTGAAATCAACATTTTTAGGTTGCACATGTGATTGAGATCATGTGGTATTTGTGTTTCTATGGATGGCTTATTTCACTTAACATCATGTCCTTCAGGTTCATCCACTGTCACAAATGGCAGGATTTTATTTGTTTTAAGACTGACAGGTATTCTGTTGTGTATATATACCACATTTTCTTTTTCTTTTTCTTTTTTTTTGTTTTGAGACGGAGTCTCGCTCTGCCGCCCAGGCTGGAGTGCAGTGGCTGGATCTCAGCTCACTGCAAGCTCCGCCTACCGGGTTCACGCCATTCACCTGCCTCAGCCTCCCGAGTAGCTGGGACTACAGGCGCCCGCCACCTCGCCCGGCTAGTTTTTTGTATTATTTTAGTAGAGACGAGGTTTCACCGTGTTAGCCAGGATGGTCTCGATCTCCTGACCTCGTGATCCGCCCGTCTCGGCCTCCCAAAGTGCTGGGATTACAGGCTTGAGCCACCACGCCTGGCCCACATTTTCTTTGTCCATTAATCCACTGATAGACACTTAGGTTGATTTCATATCCTGGCTATATTGTGAATAATGTGGCAACAAATGTAGGAGTGAAGATATTTTTTCAACATATTGATTTCATTTTATTTGAATATACACCCATTGGTAGGAGTAACGAATTACATGGCAGTTCTGTTTTTAAGTTATTTGAGGAATCTACACCTTGTTTCCACAATGGCTGTATTAATTTACATTTCCACCAACAATGTGCAAAGGTCCCTTTTTCTCCATTTCATCACCAACACTTGTTACCTTTTATTATTTTCATGATAACCCTTGTATCACTTGTGAGATGATATTTCATTGTGATTTAAATTTGCATTTCACTAATAACTAGCGGTATTGTGTATTTTTTTATATCCTGCTTGATAGTTTTCACGTGATATTTTCCTGGTGTCTTCTCAAATTTCTTTTGCAATCCATATACATTCAATATATTATTAATCGAGTTTGAGCGAAAATAATCTCTCCTTAATCAGTAAAATCAGCTTTTATTTTCTTTATCTAAAAATGAAGTGTCTTAAAATGACAGAACATATGTAATTTGTATACTCTATATTGCATTTATTTTATAACAAGACAATTCACTGAACCTGAGTCACGGCATAGAGCAATATACTGTACATCTCAGATTTTATTAAATTCAGTAGACTCATTTAAATATTGTGGAAAGAACTGAGAAACAAAAGAAAACCACTGAAAATATTTAAACTATGTTGGCTAAGAGTGTGTATTTTAAAGGTCTCACTACAAAAAATAAGTGAGGTGATAAGTGTGTGAATTAACTTGATTTAATCAGCCCACACTGCATACCTATATCAAAACATGACATTGTACCCCATAAATATGTATAGTTATATGTTCATTAAAATATTAATAAAAACTTTGTAATAGAGCTGATATTGAATTTGAGCATGCTTGATTTAGACTTTAAAATAATGTCCATTTTGTTAATTTAATGTGATCATTGACTTTCCAAATATTTCCATCGATGGCTTCAGTTTTTTATCGCATCTGTAATGCCTATAGTCGAATATGTCTGTTTGCCTAAGGAGAACACTTGAATAGTTGGAGAGGGGTTATTTGAGGAAGACTAGAGCTATTTTGTGCAATGAAACAGGGTTGTGATCTGAAGATAACACTTTCCTGAAATACATTGAAAAAATATCCAAATGATGGCCAAACTGGTCCATGTGTCTTATTTCTTAACAAAATACTTATTGATTATTAAGAACATTAAGTTTGAGGTAAAAGGATCCTGCAGTGGAAATCAATCTCTGCAATATATTAGTTTCATTAAATATAAAATAATATTAATTGTAGACCTCAGTTCATATGAGTTTTAGAGATATAGGATATCCCAATCAGATAAGCAGTGGAGCACGGTAAGTCATAAACTGTGTGCTCAAATCTGGGCACTGCCATTTCAGATCTAAATAGTGACCTTGGGTATGATTTTGAAGGATTCTATGTCTTCATTTTCTTATTGTAAAATGAGATAAATAATTGTACCTATACCTCATATGATTTTTTAAACATACAATGAGTTAACATAAGTAAAGTGCTTAGAATAATAAGCACTCTGTAAATGTTGGGTACAAATATTAGCATTGTATCTGTCACCTAATAAGCACCAAAAATATTAGTTATCCTTAGTGAGTTTTCTGTCTACAGTGCATGACATCTTAAAACAATAAACTATATCAGAAAGGGCTGAAATGAAACAGCTTCTCTTCTTATCAGACTTTAACTTTAGAGTTACTTGTCTGCTATGGTCTGTTCTGATAACTTCATCTGACTTCTTCTTCATCAAGCCTAGACAGTTTCTTCTGGATTTTAACTACTGCGCATGAACTTAATATCTTGCCTAGAAAGTCAATGATTTATTTATATATGAATATTTCCACTCTTTACTAGTTTTTGTTACTTAATCTCTCCAAGATCGCTCCTGGCAAGAAGTCTCCCAATAAATGTTACAAAAATAGTTTGCATTTATGTAGACCTTATCCATATATATATCAAGTGCTTCTCCATTCATGAGGTGAGGTCAGTAAGGTAGACTTTTTTCAAAGTCATGGTTTACAATAAAATTTTATATTACTTGATGGATAGGCTTATCAAGGGTTCTTGTAGTAATGGTGAAAATATAAAAGTATAAGGAAACATAACCTGAGAAGGCTATGTTTCTAGGCTGTGAAGGTTAAGAAAGTGTTTGTATTGTCTTGCAGTTTTCCAAATTATAAAATGTAAGTTCAGTGAAATTCAGTGGCAAACTCAAAAGAGGCAGAGATGAATTTTGGATACATGTCTGCTCACTTGGGCTTGTTATACTGCAGTGCTCATATTTGTCCTAGGTCCTTGGATATCTCTGCTCTGATGAGACAAGCATAGGAGTGAAGTGTCAGGCCCAATAATGCACATGCTTATAACTGATTCCCAAATTTGTGGGTAAATAAGGTTGGTTCAAAATTTTTGGGTGTACTTTGAAAATTTGAATTACATTCCATGGAAAGGAAACCTAAAAGAAATAATGATTACTGATAAAATATACAACTCATTTATATAACACTTTGCAGTTTATAAATCACTTTCTCAACCATCATCTGAATTGAATGTGTTTCTTTACATAGCTGTGAAAGTTGCATTATTTAGAAGTCAAAACATTTCAAAATACTTGAAGGTTTATAGTTAACATGATTAATAGGTACTGTAGTGAGAAAATATTTATTCATGCATGTTTTAGTTCATTATTGATACTGTTCACAGAGGAGGGAAAGTAGAAACTACTTGGAATGACAGCCTAATACTGGAGCACATGAAACTGGAAGAATCCTTCTAGGTACCCATTCACTTAGCCTTTTTCCATATATTTGATGTTTTGAATGTGGAAGGCTCAAGTATGACTTGGCAGGGGGTGGGAAGGAATACGGAAAGATGACAGGAGAGAAGCAAGAAGTTATTGATGGAGTAGTGCTGTGTATTCTCAAGGTGGGGCTTAAGAAAAAAAAGTTTATCATTCTTTTCCCTTTTCTACTCTGCAGTTTCTTGACACTCAAAAGAGTATGTCACCAATGATTCTTTCTTGTGATGTACATTCTCAAACTTTGACTCTGTGACTATCACAGCCCTTCACCTAGAGAGTGCCAATTGTCATTATCCTGGGCAATGGGGGAAATCATATTAGCTACTTTATCATAGAATTAGTGGAGAAAAGAGTCTTTTAAATGTCACCTTTCTCCCTGAACACATTCTCTTCTGTTCTTTTCTTCTCTCTTTTCTTTCATCTTTCTTGACCTCTGCTCCACATGTATTCTATTTCTTTATGATCAAAATGAAGGGGGACATTTAGTTGAAGTGCACAACTCTGAAAATAATTTGTTCATCCTTGACATCTTTCTTACACATTTGCAAAGGTTTTAATGTTTCACACTTACTGCATTTGATCCTCACTTCCAAGCATATGTTGTGGCATTATTACTATGCATTTATTAATTCATTTTATCTTTATTACTACTTAGTTTTTTTTTTCTATTGACATGAATTTGATGACACATTTAGTGACTTGTTCAAGACTACGATGTTAGTAGTAGCAGATACCTGAAGAGTGCTGGAGTTAGGATCATGACTACTAAGAAAAATCCAATAAGACTAAGTTTCCTTATATTAAGCTAAGCAGGAAGAACAGAGAGGCCATGTCTCTGCTGGTGGAAAACTGGACTATAAAATGCTATTAATCTATCATTAGCCTTTGTAGCCTGTTGCAATGACAGAGACGCCTACTTATAGCCCAAGGGCATGAACTATGTTGCTCATGGTGAATAAGCTGAGCATGGGCAAGAGGTCAGCAAGGGGCTTTGTAGTTCAAGTAAGCAAAGGAGAAGCTATCATCAGTAATATTAGCATCTTGTTGGTTATATTAAATGACTGGATTTAACACAATAAAAAGTCAAATTCATTGTATCAAACTCATTCTAGAGAAACACAGATTCATGCCTCTTAGAAAATAATTTTAATTGCAAAATAATACATGCTTATTAAAAACTGAACATTACGGAGTTTGTAACAGTGAGTTTTCTCTTTCTCTCACCAAATCTCACTCCACAGAGGTAACTACAGTTATGGATTTTGTGATTATTATTCTAGATATTTTCTGTTCATTCATAAACACACAAACACACACACATATATATATTAGTAAGTATATATATTAGTAAGTATATATATGTGTGTGTGTGAGTATACTAAACTTACTAATATGCAAACTTGCTTTTTCTCTTAACATCTTATAAGTATTATGTATACACACATATGTTTACCTATTTCACTTTAATTATTCTTCCCATTGATTCATTTAATCAATGATGAACATGTAAATAACCTAACTTTTATTGCTATTATTTAAAAGATGCAATAAACATCCCTCTACAACTACTTATTTTAATTCTGTGCATTTACCTGTAGGATGAATTCAGATCAGCAGAACTTGTGGTATAAGGGTAATTGCTAATATCTTAAATATGTCCATGACTCTTTGAGACATTTTTCTGGAGTTTAATTTGTGAAGCAGAAGCACACAATGACTGGTATTTTTATAATGAAGGTAATTTATTTAGCACCACAACCAGACCAAACTTGCACCAAAAATGGTATGGTTCTGTTTTCTCCTGGAGGTAAGAAGTTCCACAGATCTTACATTTGGATTCTTGTCGCTGTGATACTAACAGAAAATAGTGTGTCCATCCAGGTCATGTGTATCTTAAAATTTCAACTATCCAAGAAGATGAGTGGTCAGCCATTGTGGTAGCTACAGTCTTTTTTCCTCACTCAACAAAGTCCTAGAGGCTTGTATCTTTGCAGCTTTGTGAATTACTTGAAAACTATGGTATCCCTGTCATCTTTTTCACAGACTTTATACCATGAACAGTGGATGTTTTTCTTACAATACATCATTTTATCCATTGAAATTATTGGTTTCATTTTCTCTTTCAGGGCAGGAGGTGGACTTTACGGTATTGACAGCATGCCAGATCTCCGAAGAAAAAAGACTTTGCCTATCGTCCGAGATGTGGTAAGTTACAACTGTTTACTTCTCTTTGATTGCATGTGTGATTTTTTTTTCTTGGCTAAAATGTAATATCCTTCTCATTCACTGTCTAGTCTGTAAATATTTCATGGAATAAAAGTATATGACGCCAGATGCTACCTGCTGTTATATTTATTATTATTTCTTTAAAATCTATTACTTGCAGGAAATAACTCAAACCTTTTGATAGCTTTTGATATAAGTGGAAATTACAATTAAGTTAATATGACCCTATAATTGGAGCAAAAAGAAATCACACAGCATGCCAAGCAAGCGAATAGGCTTTGATGTGTTTAGTGTTATGAATGACCAGAAGTTTAATTCACAACGCTTGAGGCTTTATTTAAACTTCTTCGCCTTAACACAGTGAACCTGAATACTTTATAAAGCAAGCAGATAACATTAATCAATTCTTTATTTTATTATATTAAAGTCAATTCTAGCTAAATTAATAAGCTCTTTTATTTAAAGAAAATCATGGTTCACTTTGGGAGGCCAAGGTGGGTGGATCACGAGGTCAGGAGATCAAGACCATCCTGGCTAACACGGTGAAACCCCGTCTCCACTAAAAATACAAAAAATTAGCCGGGCATGGTGGTGGGCACCTGTAGTCTCAGCTACTCGGGAGGCTGAGGCAGGAGAATGGCATGAACCCAGGAGGTGGAGCTTGCAGTGAGCCGAGATCGCGCCAGTGCACTCCAGCCTGGGTGACAGAGTGAGACTCCATCTCAAAAATAAAAATAAAAAGGAAAAGAAAACCATGGTTTGCAAGTCATTAACATCATTATTACTTCTGATCATGACTCTGAATAAATCTGTTTCCTATATTGAAATATGCTGCCGCCACCTTGATAAATGCAAAGAATTGACCATGGCCTGTATTAGATTGTAAAACAAACAAACAAAAAAAATCATGAAAAAGTGTCTCTTCTGTCATCCAAAATGTCTTCACATTTTATATGCCTATGCCTATTTTTAATATTATATGTGATATGAAAGACGTATTTCCCCCATAAAAAAGTAAATTTTTTTCAGCAACAATTATGTATTTTTTTATATCAGTAATTTTAAATTTTGCTAAGAAAGCCTTCATCTGAAGGCCACCACTTTAGTTTTAAAATATGATCCTGACTGAAAAGGTCTTATACTGGAAAGTATAACATGTCAGTACATTTAACTCAGATTTCTGTCCTTACTGTGTGGAAATAATTGCAAAGTGTTAGGCGAATTTAACGTTGTTATACTCTTTTCCTACCTTTCATGTGTCTAACTATTTACACTTTGTTTCCTCTCACTTCTGGAATCTTCAGGCCATGGTAAGTGCTTTTCTATTTATTTAATTAATATTTTGCAGTCTTCTCAAACATACATTGCACTTACTCATGGGGTAAAAGAGGGCAAGATGGAGAAATGAAAAGACAGACATACAAGAATAAGAAGTTTGTTCTACAAGAATTTAACAGCCAGTTCATTTCTGAAAGAGAAAATTATGTATACAACAGGTGCAAACACAGACCAAAATAGGATACAAATGTAGTTTTAGGGAATATGTTTTTCAGAGATGAAAGATTTTCTTGGGTAAACGCTTGGAGGTAATTCTTCAAGGTAAATGTGGAGATGAGTGGAGAGTGACATTCTTACTCGGGTGTAGGCTGAATTTTATTTGAGTTAATGACTTTGCAACCCTGAGGAGATACGTATATAACCAGTTGAGTCTTGGGTGATCAAGAATGCATTATTCCACAATGATGTCCCTTTGCTCCTAATGGGATAGCAGTTTTAATATTCCCATATGGAACTTCTGATTTCCAACGTTCACTATAGCACTGCTGAGTTTCTTGTAATTCATATATTTTGGGCAGGAGTAGGTAGTGGTGGTTATGGTTCTATTTTATGTGGTGAGGAAACTAAAGGGACTTGACTCTTATTTAAGATCACCCAAGTTACCAGCATCAAGTGAAAAAAAGAAAAAGAATCTGGATATAACAATTCTCAGCAAATTAAATGGGCACTTAGAAAATATATCTTGAAAAGATATGGAAGAATATTCTAGGGAACTGTGAACAGCTCAAGAACCATCTAATACTAATTATGATTAAGGGCCATCACCAAAGTCAGGCTGGCTCTCTACCAACGGTTATGTATTCTGAATGAATGTATCACAACCACCTTGGGGAATAAGAAAGTTTGAGAAGCCTCTTGCTAGTCTGAGGTGCTTGAGGGGGCTGGTCATCTTGAGGCTGGTCGTCTTGCCTTTCTGGGCCTCAGTTTCATCATCTATAAAATGTAGGGGCAAGGTTGATGAGCTGTGGGACCTTTCCAGTTTTAATATTGTATGAGTCCATATTCTGGGTGAATCGACTGATTATCAAAATGGCAGGTCCTTACTAACTAAAATATGAACAGTGATAGCCGATATTCTTGCATTTTCACCTTCTGCTGAGCAGTATATGCATGTCAACCTCACTATGTATTAATAAGTCATCATTCTGTTTGTTTTAGACCCTGGCCGCCAGGAAATCTGGACTTTCCCTGGCTATGGTGATTAGGACATCCCTAAATAATGAGGAACTGGTAAGTACAGTGTCCATTACTAACTAGATATTCCTCATAACCACAAGGGAGAAACTGTTCTGCTTGAGCTACTCATCTGTGATGTTTAGTCCAATGTTCCAGAAATAACTGGAACATGAGGAAAGCCTGACTCCAAACAAACTTCCTCAGGGCATCAGCCAATCATTTTCTTCTCCTCAAATACGCATGAACCTTCCTATCTTGACAAATGCTGTTCAATTCTAACATAGCTTCCCTGTCATTCTCCCTGTGGAAAAGTCCTACTGATTTTTTACATAGTTTAAGTTTTGCCTCTTTTATGAGGTTTTCCCCAAATATCTTCCTCCCTTCCAGCTGAATGATTAGTTTCCTCCTCGGGGCTTTTATAGTTTTTTTTTTTTTTTTTTTTTTTGAGACAGAGTCTCGCTCTGGTGCCAGGCTGGAGTGCAGTGGCCCATCTTGGCTCACTGCTACCTCTGCCTGCTGGGTTAAAATGATTCTCCTGCCTCAGCCTCCCTAGTAGCTGGGACTACAGGTGCATGCCACCAGCTAATTTTTGTATTTTTAGTAGAGATGGGATTTCACCATGTTGGCCAGGATGATCTCCATCTCTTGACCTTGTGATCTGCCTGCCTTGGCCTCCCAAAGTGCTGGGATTACAGGCGTGAGCCACCACACCCGGCCCTTTAATAGCATTTAATCATGACCTCCATATTGTCATATGATTACAAGTGAAGTCAGCTTGGTATGAGTCCCATCTGTGCCACTTAATGAGAATTATTATCTCCCACAAGTTATGTTACTTATTCAAGCCTAAGTTCTCTCATCTACAAAGTGAGGTGGCAAGGAAACTGAGAGGATTAAAGAAGTAGATATATGCTTAACATTCAGCATAGCTTAACAATTAGTAAACATAGTAAACAATACATATGAGCTTCTGTTTTATTACTTTTATTACAATTATTTTGATTATTTTGCATACACCTTTCCTTTTAGACTCTGATATCCTTGAGGGTAGCACTATAACTTGTTTGTTGTTCTTGTTAAATGTTTCTACCACTATGGCTTAGCACACTGTCTGACATGAGGTAGATGTTTGTAAATTCTGATTGAATGAAAGAATCATGCTGACTAGAAGATACAAATAGGCTGTAATTATTTAAGTCAGGGATTCTTAAATCTGGCTCACTAAAACACTTGAGGGAGCTTTAAAACATACAGTGCTGGGGTCTCATTCTCAGCCACTCTGATTTAATTGGCTTCAGGTGTAGTTTGGGCCAAAGGGATTTAAAAAAAAAAAAATCCTTGTGTTTTGTGCCTGGCATGTTCTGTTCTGGTAAATGTGTCTTGCACACTCTGCTGGGGGTTTACTTGAGACAATTTATCTGTGTCCCTCCCTACACTTGGAAACTGATATATCCTACCTCCCCAATTTTAGTAACTTTGTCATTCTTATAGAATAAAATTCTGCCAAAAATATTATATTACTCATTTTGATTTTTTATAACTTAACAGTTAAACACCATTTTTATGTCTATATTTCTCATTCCCTTCCTTCTTCTTTCTCTCATTGTCATCTTTCATCCAAATGTCAGTCTTTCCTGGGTTTTTCCATTAGCAAGTTCCCCTACCCAGTATGTATCAGTAAAACAAAGCGTATTCATTTGACTATCTGGAGGCTACAAGTTGATGATGCATTTTCTATTGTGCCACAGGAGAAAAAATGTAACTGCATTCTCAGATTATTATTCTTTCTTTCTCCTCACTCTTTTTGTTTATTTTTTGCAGACAGAGTCTGGCTCTGTCATCCCAGCTGGAGTGCAGTGGTATGGTCATAGCTCACTGCAGTCTCAACCTCCAGAGCTCACATGATCCTCTGGCCTCTGCCTTCTGGGTAGTTGAGGCTACAGGCATATGCCACCACACTCAGCTAATATTTTTCATTTTAGTTTTTAGAGACAGGGTCTTGCTATGTTGCCCAGGTTGGTCTCAAACTCCTGGGCTCAAGCAATTCTTCCACTTCCCAAAGTGCTGGGATTACAGATGTGAGCCACCATGGCCCCCACTTCCTTATTCTTATCCATTAGGTTTATGTTGCCATGTAATATTTTGAGTATAGTTTAGGCATAAGACAAAGCAGACATCCTCTGGTGTAGAGAAAGCTGCATATTGCTTGCTGAATCTCAAAGCATCTAGTCTTTTTTTTTGAGTAAATAATACACACTGAAGAATTTTATTGATAAACTCCTACAGTGCTCCTTTCCTATGTTTTAAAACATGGTATTTGATTTGTACTATTTCTTTTGACATTAGTATTTGAACTAATTCCTTTCACAAGTTAACAGGAAAGCATAGAAATTAGCGGAATGTGGAATGCTACTGTATTTTCTGAGTCCTGAACAGGGAACATATCCTCAATTTAAGGTTAAATCAGCTATTGATCTGCTTTTCAACAACTTAATAATATCACCTTTACTCCTTTAGTTTCAGAAGACCTCAGTAAAAAGCTCTGTGTTGGTGTTTTTACCACCCACTAACACTCTGCTGGCCATGGGTGAAGCATCGCCAGTGCCTCCATCCATCACCAACTCCACCTTACCCACAAGGCGCTATTAGGACTGATCAAGAATCTCAGCTCAATAAGCTGTTAAGGATTATGATTTCTGAAAATTTCCATCTAGCTTAGTAACATAGGAAGGACCAATGAATCTAGTATCTAAATACCATAGCAGTAGTCTTCCTGGCACTCCACTATCCATCTCTGTGCTAGTTTCACAGACTGATAATTTCTTAGGTGTGAACCTGACAGTGGGGCAATCAAAGATTCATTCGGTAATTCAATACATGCTCATCGACTATCTGCTATGTGTCAGGGGTTGTTTCAGACTGGAAATAAAGTAGGCAAGAACTCAGCCAAAAATCTCTACTTTCATGAGGCTTACTATACAGTGGGAGGAGGACTGAGATACTTAATTTTGTATCCTCTGTTGCTATAAGTCACATGGAAGCTTCTAGTAGGCAAGAGCATTTAAACCAAGATAGTCTCAGATGAGGTTTATGGGAAACCAGGTAGAGGGAGGAATGAAAATCACCAAGCATAGGAGGGATCCTAGAGCCCTGTTGGTTCTGTCTGGGTTGAAGGGCGTGTTGAGGCTGGCAGGCTTCTAGGAAGTGTCCATTCTCAGTAAGGGAAAATTTGTCTAGGATTCAGACTTAGTGAAAGGGACTGGCAAGAACTAGATGAGAGGTCATCAGGAGATCAAACCTGAGCCCTATTTCTAGCCTGACACTAGAAAGATAAAATGGAAGGAGAAAGCTGCTCAGAACACCTCTCTGTGACTTCAAGTTCAACCAGAGCTGTGGGTTTACAGCACACCCAGGTACTTCAGACCCCTACACAGGAAAAGGAACCCTTTCAGGCCACCTGGGTAAGTTCTGAAGTGAAAGGGGCCTGAATTAGAATCTCGACTCCACCTCTCACTAGCTTTGACTACTTGTTTCTTCTCAATATTCTGCACCTTCCTGAGACGACTTTGCTTCATCAATAAAATGAAAGTAATAAAAGTTACCTCACAGTTTGTGAGAATTAAAAGAAATAGCTTATGTAGAAAGCCCTTTGTTTAGTCAAACCCTTCCCATTCCTCCTTTTCTCTTTATACAGTGGCTGGCATGGCAGGTGGCCATCAGCGTAGTAGGGCAGGAACTTGTGATCGGGTCTGCAGAATACGTGCTGAGTCTAATGCCTCCCTGCCCTCTTTGCACCTGAGGGTCAATTTCCTTTCCAGGAAGTACTGACATGGAAGCCAGCAATAATGACACCAAAATAAAAATTATTTCTTGTCTACAAGTATTGCTATTGGTTCCGTTATTCTTCATAAGCGTGGACTTTGGCTTGAGATCCAATGTTGGTCTAGCTCCACAATTTACCTGCTGTGGGGTCTGGGGCAAGTTATGGAAATTTTCATGTCCTCGATTTTCTTATATGTTTACTAATTGTATCATATTTTTGCATCTACTTTGCATCATAAGGTAAAAATGGCTGTGTTTTTCTGTGTCCTTGAATAATTTTGGCATCAATATTAAACTAGCTTAATAAGATAAGCAGGGGAGATTTCTTTTTTTTCCTTCTCTAGGATGTTTTCTATGAAATAAGTTCTTTATCTTGAAGGACTGGCAAACCTTGTCCTCCAAAACCACCTGGATATGGTAGTTATTTTGAGAGTAATTTTTTGACTATCGAAGCAACTTATTTAATATAGTGATTACGTTCCTTAAGCATTCATTCTTGAGTTAGGCTAGACAATTTATACTTTTTTCAGTAAGTTGTCTTGTTTTTCTAAATTTTTGAATTTAATATCATCAAATTGTTTATATAATTATATCATAATTTATATAAAAATGTGTGCCATTTTATCCTATTATTATTTATTTGTATTTTCTCTCTCTTTTGTAAACTCAAAACTGCAGGAAATTTCTCTGACTTTGCTTTGTTGACTCCATATTATCTCCTTGTTTTTTATTTCATTTATTTATGCTCTTGCCATTTTTAGTTTTTTTTAATTCTTTGTATTCACCCCAAAACTACTTTTCTAAGTTATAGAGTTGAACATAAAGTTATTGATTTTAATGGTTCTTATTAACTATCTCATATACACAAAGTAATATTTACAACATAAGTGGAGAAAATAAAATAATAATAATAATAATAATCTAACCATGTATCCATTTTTGAGGCATAAGTGCATACTAAAAGTTAATTTCGTTATTAACTATTTTTTACCACACAATTTCCCATGGTTCCCTGACTGACTTTGCTTGTTTACATAAAAGGACAGTAACATGGGATCTATTTATAGGAATGGTCAGCCCCTGCCTCACCTTTGTTTTATAAAATCCTAAACATTCTTCTCTTTTTTTTCCTTCAACTTTTATTTTAAATTCTGGGATACATGTGCATGATGTGCTGGGATACATGTGCAGGATGTGCTTATTACACAGGTGTGCCATGGTGATTTGCTGCACAGATCGACCCATCACCTTGGTATTAAGCCCAGCATCTATTAGCTATTGTTCTTGATACTCTCCCTCCTCCCACTCACACTCCTGACAGACCCCATTGTGTATCATTCCCCGCCACATGTCCATGTGTTCTCATCCTTCAGCTCCCACTAGTAAGTGAGAACATGTGGGGCCTGGTTTTCTGTTCCTGCATTAGTTTGCGGAGAATGATGGTTTCCAGCTCCATCCATGTCCCTACAAAGGGCATGATCTCATTCCTTTTTATGGCTGTATAGTATTTCATGGTGTATATGTAGCACATTTTCTTTATCCAGTCTATCACTGATGGACATTTGGGTTGATTCCATGTCTTTGCTTTTGTGAATAGTGCTGCAATGAACATATGCATGCATGTATCTTTACAACAGAATGGTTTACATTCCTTTGGGTATATACCCAGTAATGGGATTGCTGCGTCAAGTGGTATTTCTGCCTCTAGATCTTTGAGGAATCTGTCTTCTACAATGATTGAACTAATTTAATTCCCACCAACAGTGTAAAAGCATTCCTTTTCCTCTTCAGCCATGCCAGCATCTGTTGTTTCTTGACTTTTTAATAATTGCCATTCTGACTGGCATGAGAAAGCATCTAATTGTGGTTTTAATTTGCATTTCTCTAATGATCAGTGATGCTGAGCTTCTTTTCATGTTTTTCTGACTGCATGAGTGTCTTCTTTTGAGAAATTTATGTTCAACTCCCTTGCCCACTTTTTAATGAGGTTTTTTTTTCTTGTAAATTTGTTTAAGTTCCTTATAGATCTTGGATATTAGACCTTTGTCAGACAGATAGATTGCAAAAATGTTCTCCATTCTATAGATTGTATGTTTGCTCTTATGTTAGTTTCTTTTGCTGCAGAGAAGCTATTTACTTAAATTATATCCCATTTGTCAATTTCTGCTTTTGTTACGATTACTTTTGGCGTTTTCGTGATGAAATCTTTGCCTATCACTATGTCCTGAATGGTACTGCCTAGATTTTCTTCTAGAGTTTTTATAGTTTTGAGGCTTTATATTTAAGTCTTTAATCCATCTTGAGTTAATTTTTGTATATGATATAAGCAAATGGTCCAGTTTCAGTTTTCTGCATATGGCTAGCCACTTCTCTAGCACCACTTATTAAATAGGGAATCCTTTCCTCATTGCCTGTTTTTGTCAGGTTTTGTCAGATGGTTGAAGGTGCATGGCCTTGTTTCTTATTTCTCTATTCCATTTCATTGGTCTATGTGTCTGTTCTTATACCAGTACCATGCTGTTTTGACTACTGTATCCTTGTAGTATAGTTCGAAGGTGGGTAGGGTGATGCCTATAACTTTGTTATTTTTACTTAGGATTGTCTTGACTATTCAGGCTCTTTTTGGTCCTGTACAAATTTTAAAATAGTTTCTTCTAATTCTGTGGAAAATGTTCATGATAGTTTAATCGGAGTAGCATTGAATCTATAAATTACTTTGGGCAGTATGGCCATTTTCACAATATTGATTCTTCCTATCCATGAGTGTGTAATGTTTTTCGATTTGTTTGTTTCCTTCTAATTTCCTTGAGCAGTAGTTTGTAGTTCTCCTTGAAGAGGTCTTTTACTTCTTTTATTAGTGTATCACTAGGTATTTTATTCTTTTTGTAGCAATTGTGAATGGGAATTTGTTCATAACTTGACTCTCTGCCTGCCTGTTGTTGGTGTATAGAGATGCTAGTCATTTTTGCACGCTGATTTTGTATCCTCAGACTTTGCTGAAGTTGCTGATAAGCTTGAGCTTTTGGACTGAGACAATGGAATTTTCTAGATATAGGATGATGTCCTCTGCAAAAATACTTTGACTTCCTCTCTTCCTATTTGAATATACTTTCTTTCTTTCTCTTGCCCAATTGCCCTGGCCAGAACTTCCAATACTATGTTGAATCGGAGTGGTAAGAAAGGGCATCCTTGTCTTATGCCAGTTTTAGACTCATAAGAATGCAGTCTCCACCCCAAGTAGTACATATTAGACTTCCCACATTAAAATGGCTAAAGTTTCCCCCAGTGGAGAAATCCATATTATTTTTAGTTTCATGTATTTATCAAATTAATTATCTCATACCACCCACATCCCTTGTATACATTTTTATTGAAAGTTTGAATTGGGAAAAAAGAACATTTATAGTACATAAAAATCTATCGTGTTTTGTTTTCAGATGATGTTCTGTGTCATCACAAAGCACTTATGCTATATTGTGGTCTCCTTGAATTAAGGAATCATCTATGTTAGCCTTGTTCTGCCCTTTTTATTTGGACTCACCCCATAAGTTTCTTAGGACGATGTTGATTTATGTCTGTTATAAAGCAATAGATGTGAAAGAAAACTACTTGCATTCTCACATAGACAAGAATATAACCTTTAGTCTTTGTTCGTACTTTCTGCTACAAAAAAATTATCTGAATAATTTTAGCTTCTACAGTCAATCAATCTTATAGGATGATTACTTAGATGAGCAAATCAGCACTGAAATTATGTCTGTTTTTATACCCAGGATTTTATCCTAGCATTGCTCCATCTTCGTGTTTATAACAAATTTCAAAAAGATCGTATTGTACCTAATGTTTGCTCTGCAAAAAATTCTGATGCTTTTGTCCAGAAACAATAACGTTTGTACTTTACAGAAGAGCAAACATATTTTTTCTAAAAGCATACATCAACTACATGAAAATGCCTCAAAACAAGAAGCATATTTTGTCTTGAAAGTATCAAAATGGGACATTTGGGGGGTATAGGAAAGGTGTGGCTTACATAATCTCATGAGGAGGATTATTTCCTCCAAAGGATGAGGAGGAAAATAGAACTTCATAGGTTAGTCACTGGTTAACACAGAAAGGAAAAAGGAGAGAAATAGTGTGGCAAATTGAGGCAGACAAGCTTTGTTCCTGTTATAATTATTAACAGTTGGTAGATTAGAATATTGATGGTCTGAAAACAACAGTCACTGCTCTTGGCAGGAAGCCTGATTCCTTTATATCTCAGGCTCATTTTAGTTTCCTCAGGTAGTGATGAATAGAAAAGGCAATTCATTTCCTTCCAGTGTCCTAATTGTTCCAAAAGTGATATATTAGTGCTCCTTACTTTAAATTTATTTGTTGGAGAAGAAAGTTCTAACAAAATATTTGTCTAGGGTATAGTCTATATGTTGTATTTGCCTACAAAGGCTTATCAGAATGTGAAAACATTCCTCACTCATTTCTACAGGTTAACAAGATGTCTATACACAGCAGAAAAAAATTGCCTTCTTTGTTGGAATCACTTAAGCAAGTTGAAAATAATTTTTTTTTTTTTTTTTTTTTCTAATTGCAAGAGTATTACATCCTGTCTATACATAAAAAAGAATACGGGAAGGATATGTATCAAATAATGCCTAACTTTAAAAGGCTAAATTGAATATTTTATTATTTATATTAGTGCCTTTCTGTTTTATAAATTATTTTTACAATGAGCATACACTTTATTATAATCTTAAAATACATATTTTTTAGAAGCATACATTTTTGTTGTAGAAGATTTGAAAAGTTGTAGAAGATTTGTAAAGTTTAGAAACATTTAAAATAGATTACGAGCTGATGAGAACACATGGACACAGAGTGGAACAACACGCATTGCCGCCTGTCGGAGGGTGTGGGTGGGAGGAGGGAGAGCAGCAGGGAGAATAGCTAATGGATCCTGGGCTTAATACCTGGGTGGTGGGATGATCTGTGCAGCAAACCACCATGGCACATGTTTACTTATATAACCTGCACATCCTGCACATGTACCCCTGTACTTAAAATAGAATTTGGAAATTTAAAAAATTAAATAGATTAGCAGCAAGTCACTCATTTTGCCATATCCCACTGTCCTTGGGTCCTAATTCTAGTAACTAGGTTTTTACTTGTTCTAGGGACCTCCATATGTCTGATTCCAAGTTGTTTACCTAGGCCGGATACCCTCTCTTGATAACATACTCAGTTCCATCCTTCAGCTCTTATCTATAGCTGATTATTAATCTGCCTGCCCTAAGTGTTACTTTTTGTTTGTTTGTTTAATGGTTTTTCATCCCTTCAATCTGATTCCTAATGGCAAACTACAGACTTCATTTGCTTCCATCAATGGCAAATTTGGGGGTTTCCCCTTGCTTTCCTCTCCCCTGCTTTTATTTAGTGCTTCTTGCTCTTTTCACCTTATTCCACACAAAAACCCACACTTTTCCTTCTTATAATCTTATTTCATCTTGCCTGACTTTGCTGCCGAGAAAACAGCTTTCTCCAAGATGCATTATCACCCTGAAATACCAGAATCCTCTATTATGAGATGATTTTCATATGATTTTCCTACCTATTTCATGTTCCTAAACTATCAACTCAGAATATACTTTGCTGAAAAAAGAATGTTTTCGTATGGCATTTATTTTAGAGTAATTTTCAGCTTTGATAAATACATGCCCATACCCCCGAAAGTCAAGAATGAAAAGGACTCGTCATTCCCTAAAGTGATGAGCCCTTATTAGAAGGGATATATACCCTCTGGTAGGTTGTCTAATGTTTAATGTTTTTCTCTAACTTTAATAACTTTTAAATATTGGCATTTATTTCAGTGCCCCATTCAATTGCTTTTCAATGGGCTGTCTAGTAAATGTTTCATGTTTCTTATTTTCAGAAATTAGCTTCACTCTCCCTTTGCAAGAAATGAATTATGGCTCCTTAGCCAAACCAAACAAAACATTTTAATGAAATCTGCTCAGCTGTTTATTCAGAACTTTTACTTGTTTTCCTCCAGTGTGTTTAATTTTTTAGCAGGGTTATTTCTTTTTATTACTCCTACTATAACCTATGGACTTAGAGTACTGACTATGTATCACTCGACTTCAGTAAAAGCAAAGTGGACGTAGGGAATTAGATCATATATATTAATCATTTACTTAATCTTGAAATATGTGAATAAGTTCATGTTCAAAAACAACCTTATTCCCAACTCCACTTTCCATATTTATGTAAGGTACGTTACTTACTTTCTTGTGTTCATTAGCAGACTCTGTTTTAGTCCCACTCAGTATTCCATGTAATTAGAATATTTTATTATTCTATTTTTATTGTTTTATTCCCATTAAAACAAATGAGTTGCCTGATGCAACTGCAAGTATATAAATTAATTCCCTTCCTAATTTTTCTTCTAGAACACAAATGCTACATTACACACACAAACACACACAGCCCCTCAGCCCAATTAGAACAGGAGACTCTGTCTGTGGGTAGCTAATGAAAAATCTGTTATGCCAAGGATTATTTCATTTGTTTTAATGATAGTGAAGATACTCACTATGCTAGGTATTAAAGAGGAGGCAAAGGTGAATAATACATGCTTCTAATTCTCAAAGAACTCTTAACAGTTCTTTATAAGACATATTCATTATGAAATGAAGCCAGGAGATTTACTTGTTTCAGACACTCTTTATTGAAAGGTGATGGATCCAGTTGTTCTATCTGAATAAACCCTAATATTAGGGTCTTCCACTTGAGTGATGCCCGAATTTGACCATACTGCTGCTCTGTAGACTCACTTGAAGTATAAAGCGCTCTGGATTGAACAGTGCCTTATCTGATAGCAAGGATGGAGCTAACCATTCAAAATTAGAAACATTTTTACTGAGGCTTCGTTCCCTGGTAGGGGACCTCCCAGTACCATTACCAAACATATTCTGGGGAAACACGGAGTGAGAGTAATGTAATAATAAAGGGAAATATGCTGTTACCATACAGTGGAATTGAAAGTTAGTCATTTCAACACTGTGGGAAAATACTCGGAAATGAGATTTGAGGATAATTAATGCAAAGTATAAATGCTTCTAGTATGACTTATCAGCTAGACTCCTACAGGGTTTATGTAAATATCCATTCATTATGCATCAGGCAGTTGTGTGAAATTATCTGTAAATGTAACCTCTGAGAGTGCTGGTCTTTCTCTCAGGAAGTCACCTGCTTTGTGGGATATGAGAAGCATAGAAAAGGACCCATTTAACCAAACCAATTCTCTTTTCTATTGGCCTGTGTTTATTGTTGGTGGTGTTTTTTGTTTTGTTTTGTTTTGTTTTTTTAATCCAGCATCAATACTAAGTGTTTATTTGGTGTTTTGAAGCCTATAGACTACTTCTGTTATCATTATATAATTTGATCTTCAAAGTAATATCATTTGAAGCAGAGCAGAGGAGGAGAGTGAGTCTTAGAGCCCTTACATCTCTCTGTAGATTGCAAGATTCATAAGTGGCAGAACGTTTATTCATTAAAAGAAATGTACCTCTACTATGTTCCAGGGACAGTGATAAGCTGTTTAGGCACTAAGAAGGAAAACATGGAAGACAGTTCCTGCTTATAGAAGCCCCTTCTAAATATCATGTGGTTGGGCCTAGGAGAACTCAGATCTCCTAGCTACTTGTTCAATATATTTTTTTCACCTCACTTATCATTAGAGAGTCCTTCCATGTGCTATTAGAAACTATTTCCTTTTAAAATATAAATCACCATGGGAGAGTGCCTCATTTGACCTTATCTACTACTGATGCTTTCTTACGAATTAGGTGATAAGATCCTTCCCAGGTGATAGCTGCTGAAAGCAAATTTCCTGCAGATTGAATTACAGAAGCATTCCTTGGGGCTGAGGAGGGGTGAAGTATGAGGGAGGGCAAGGGAGTCAGGAAATAACCATCTGGGTAGAAAGTAAAAGAGGTGTGGGGTTTATAGCAAAGCAGGGACTTAGACATCCTCAAGTCATTAGACCTGTGTGCTTCTGGGAAAGAAG
Source organism: Rhinopithecus bieti (assembly GCF_001698545.2). Taxonomy (NCBI): domain Eukaryota; kingdom Metazoa; phylum Chordata; class Mammalia; order Primates; family Cercopithecidae; genus Rhinopithecus; species Rhinopithecus bieti. The sequence continues at coordinate 814,596 of NW_016826783.1, read as the reverse complement.
CTGCAGACACTGGAGCCCAGTCCAGTCTGGAAGATCAGGGAGTTCTTTGTGTACAGATAACTGAATCGGGCCCTAAAACATTGAGAGAAGAATAAGTTAGCAGAGTTATTATGCTTCCTGTCATGACTTGAATCAATGATCAAGGGGCTCTCTCAAAATAGCATTTTCAGAGAAAAGTGATAAAATGGTTTGTTTTACTATGAAACTATTCAAATCCACTGACTTGGCGGTACACTGGTAACTTCTCTCATGTTCACAGAAAATGCACGTCTTCAAGAAGACCTTGCAGGCATTGATCTACCCTATGTCTTCTACCACCCCACACAATTTTGAGGTCTGGACAGCTACCACGCCCACCTACTGTTATGAGTGTGAAGGGCTCCTGTGGGGCATTGCAAGGCAAGGCATGAAGTGTCTGGAGTGTGGAGTGAAATGCCACGAAAAGTGTCAGGACCTGCTAAACGCTGACTGCTTGCAGAGTGAGTACTTGGTTTGGCTGACAAAGTGGTAGGCAGAGCCTGCCTTATTCCATCTGTTTCATGTTAAATCACTTCAACTCTTGCCGGTTGTCAACAAATCCTACCCGCTCCCCTCCCACCACTTACACAAAGACACACCGTAATGTCCATCAAATCATAGTTGATGATGCAGTCTGACAGTGTTGAGCTAGGCGCTGTTAGAATCCTCAGGGTGAGTACCTGGAGTGAAATTGCACTCTCATCCAGTATAAACCTTCAAAGTGACTTCCTATCTATTTTCTTACTCGTACATCATAATAGTTCCATGAGGTAAGTGGGAATATGTAATATCAGGTTCCCCAAACAGGGCTTAAGACATGCTCCTGCATTAGCAGCAACTGGAATTCTTTTTTCAAGCCTATCTGGTGCCTGTCTGGCAGGATCCATGTCCTTCTACAGTTTCTGCACAGGCCTTGGAAATGGGATGGCTTGGGTTTGAATGTCAACAACAAATGTAACTTACCAGGTATGTGACTTTGAGAAAATATTTTAACTTCTTGAGGCTTTACTTTTCTCCACTGTATGGGCAGAAATAACAAAATTTACTTTACAAGGTTATTGGAAAGGCTAAACGTAATAGTCTCAGCTAAGAGCCTGGAACATGGTAGATGCTCAATAAATATTAATGACTTTCCATCCTTTCACACTCTTGAATGAGTACATGCCACTTTGATTTTTATAAGTTACCTTAAATTTTTTATTTTCAAAAAAATCCTTTATTTACTACTTTAGGTCTAGAAATGCTGATGCATCACATTCTAAAATACACATAATTGACTTTTCACTACTCTATTTGGCAGTGTTGCTTAAAAATTGCCAAAAAATTGTATTTCAACATGAAGTTCATTTGCAAATCATATTTTTTTCACATCTAAATATTGTGCCCTCTGTTTATTGTTTATATGGATGTAGTCAATGTAAGACATATAGATAGCTTGACACTGAAGGGAGGGGAAGAGGAAAATGTGAACGATTAAATCAGAATTGCTGTCACAGCTGACTTGTAGTCACGATCATATACATTCTAAAGTTTTCACTACCTGATTAGTATTCATACAAGATCAGATCAGATTGAGGCTATGTTAATGGTTAACAAGTGCATTTTTAAAAGCAAAACAAGTGGTGTTCTTTATTTGAAAATAAAAGTATAGTTAAGAATAAATATTTTATTTTTTATTTTATTTTATTTATTTATTTATTTTTTTGAG
>NW_016826783.1:799581-808978 GCF_001698545.2 Rhinopithecus bieti | reverse complement strand
TCTTTTTTCAAGGTTTTTAGTTTCTTTGCGCTGGTTACATAGTTCTTCCTTTAGCTCTGAGAAGTTTGATCAACTGAAGGCTGCTTCTCTCAACTTGTCAAAGTCATTCTTCGTCCAGATTTGTTCCATTGCTGGCAATGAGCCGCGTTCCTTTGGAGGGGGAGATGCGCTCTGATTGTTTGAATTTCCAGCTTTTCTGCACTGCTTTTTCCCCATCTTTGTGGTTTTATCTGCCTTTGGTCTTTGATGATGGTGACGTACTGATGGGGTTTTGGTGTGGGTGTCCTTTCTGTTTGTTAGTTTTCCTTCTCACAGTCAGGACCCTCAGCTGTAGGTCTGTTGGAGTTTGCTTGAGGTCCATTCCTGACCCTGTTTGCCTGGGTATCAGCAGCAGAGGCTGCAGAAGATAGAATATTGCTGAACAGCGAGTGTTGTTGTCTGATTCTCACTCTGGAAGCTTCGTCTCAGGGGTGTACCCTGCTGTGTGAGGTGTGAGGTGTCAGTCTGCACCTAGTGGGGGATGTCTCCCAGTTAGGTTACTCAGGGGTCAGGGACCCACTTGAGGAGGCAGTCTGTCCGTTCTCAGACTCAACCTCCGTGCTGGGAGATCCACTGCTCTCTTCAAAGCTGTCAGACAGGGGCATTTACCTCTGCTGAGGTTTCTGCTGCTTTTTGTTTGGCTATGCCCTGTTCCCAGAGGAGGAGTCTAGAGAGGCAGACCGGCCTCCTTGAGCTGTGGTGGGCTCCACCCAATTCAAGCTTCCCGGAGGCTTTGTTTACCTACTTAAGCCTCAGCAATGGCGGGTGCTTCCCCAGCCTCGCTGCTGCCTTGCAGTTAGATCTCAGACTGCTGTGCTAGCAGTGAGGGAGGCTCAGTGGGCATGGGACCCTCTGGGCCAGGTGTGGAATATAATCTCCTGGTATGCCATTTGCTAAGACCCTTGGTAAAGCACAGTATTAGGGTGGAGGTTACCCAATTTTCCAGATGTTGTGTGTCTCAATTTCCTTTGGTTAGGAAAAGGAATTCCCTTCCCCCTTGCGCTTCCCAGGTGAGGCAATGCCTGGCCCTGCTTCAGCTGTTGCCGATCAGGCTGCATCTGCAGACCAGCGCCAACTGTCCAACACGCCCAGTGAGATGAACCTGGTACCTCAGATGAAACTGCAGAAATCACCCATCTTCTGTGTCACTCATGCTGGGAGCTGGAGACTGGAGCTGTTCCTATTCGGCATCTTGGGCGCCAGGGAGGGGATTTTTAAATCCATTTTTACTTTTTCCCTAAAATTCACACTCTCATATTGATCAGAAAGAGGTTCTACAAGTATATGTATTTAACTTCATAACTTTCCATGATAACTATCAATAAAATTTGAAATTCTCCCTACAGAATCAGTGACATTACCTTAAAAAATTTCTCTTATTCATTGTTTTAAGCCCCCAAAAATGGCAGTGATGACAATATATATGAGATAATTTCATGAATGCCAACACTGAAGAAAAGGAAAGAATAAAAAGCTAAGAAAATCAGTGTTCAATAGAAGGTATAGCTAATTCAGCCCCCTCTAAATGTAAGAAAGTTCTACGATTTTCTTTATAAAATGACCATTCAATCTCGTAACATTTCCAGGGAAACTTTAAACCCTTGGTAGGCAGTTTAACTCATGATTTCAAAATGCTAGTTCATGAATTAAAATTTAAGCCAAGGTGTTTTCCTTGTAATTTTACCCATTAAACCATATCTTACTTATGTAGAAAATATTTAATAAATTCTATTAAATATGACAATTTTTCATGTACTGAAAAGTAATTATCTAGTTTTCTACAGGTTTCTAGTACTGTGTTGATTTTGCTAATTCTTTTCTGAATAATTATAGTCTATCAGCATACACATGCTAAAAGAAATTAAATTCTCTACATGTGGTCTGACCAGTGACCCATGCAAAAGACAGAATATGTAAAGTTACTTCAAATTTATTTAAATTAGGTGTTTCCTTACCATGAAGTCTTGGGTCTGTGACCTGTGCACCTTCAGTCAAGTGGAACTAGACCAGGTGATGGTGAAATCCCACTCACTGCTCCAATGCTTCCTTGCGGGTTCAGAGATGCATGGAAATGTCCAGTCAATTCCCCAAAGAGCTTCATCTAATGCCCTCTCTAGCTAATTGTACTTGATGGTAGTTCCTAGATTTTACCAGCTTCTTGGCCCAAAACTGATAGCCGCAGGGTGGTGAGAAGGAGATCAAATGGAAACAGGGAGAAAAATGAGAAAAGAGACCTGATTTATATTCCTTCAATAAAATCAGTGGCAGCAGCCAGAGTTCACCTGCTTTTTCTTTAATTAGTTCATTTGCGTCTCATCACCTAAAAGACATTTTATTCTTTTGGAAAAGCATTTGGTGGTGAAATAATTTAATTATAATAAATGGAGGAGCAGGTTGTGACCCTGAATTATGTTAACATAACTCGTAAGGAACTTGCTGTGGCACCTCAGTGGTAGCTTTAAACTAGAAAAAGGCCATGTTGGCTGGGATGAAGGTTGTCTGCAGAGTGAGTCATATGTAGAAGAGACATCATACGTAAAATATTTTCCTTGATTATCCTTTCAGTGTAGAAAAGAGACAGCTACAGAGATTGGAAAAAATGCAAATAATCATGGCACTTTCCTTACACATCTCCAAAGAAGGAATCCCAGAGTCTCACTGAATAAACATTCTGCCTACTTTTAATTCCTAACTAGAAATTTCAAGCACCTGCATGAGGCCAGAAAATATTTCACCAAACGTTCAGCAAAGTAGCATTTTGTGAGATGTGTTCTTTAGTTCTATGTGCTTCCCACTGACATTATGTTGAACTTATGTGTCCTAAGACAAGCAATCAATAAATTCATAGCATTAATAAAATCTGACTAACATATTCTTGTTTGCAAATTAGATATTGATTCTCCTTTCTTTGTTGCCCTGTTACCACATTTCAAAATCATATATTAAGACAGTCAAATATTTGTATATATTGAGCATCTATTGTGGGTAGGAGCTTTATTCTGGGTTCTGCAAGGAAAGTAAGTGGTATTTTTCCTGGACTCAACCTTATTTTGTAATATATAACTTAGATGAACAGATGTGCACATGTATCTTGGAAACTTTTGACATTTTACTCTTTCAATAACAATTTTACAATATATGTTTAAGTAATGAGTACTCAGGAAACTTAGAAGTAGGATTCCTTTTATCCAGTGCTACTTAACACATATTTAAGCAAAGGGGCTACTTAACAAATGTTGTTAAACTAATGGATGAAGGAGCAAGAACTACAACTAGAAATAACCAGTTATGCTTTAAATATCATCTTTCCATATAAGCATATGCTATTAAAGGAGCTTCGAGATTAATGGATTGGGAAACTCAGTCTATTGCTTTGGCTGATTTCAGAAGATTTAGTGTCTCATCAAAAAGAATCAAGTGAGTAGTGTAAGCAGGATTAGAAATCAGGTCTCTGAACTCAGCCTGGTGTTCTTTGCTAACTTACAAATAAATTTGCAAAGTCAGTCCTAGGGGGAAGAAAAGGAAAGTTACTGAATTTTATTTTCAGTGCTGTCTCACTTTCTCATATGGGAGAAAGCACATATGCGACCCCTGAATTGTAGACATTCTATGCTGCCTGGACTGTAGCCTCCCAGAGTTCCCCACCATGATAACCCCTCAGCACCCGCCATCTACAGCCAACCGCCAATAAATCCTCAATGCTCCTGAAACGGGAAAAGTTCCCATGTCCTCCTTGCAGGGCATGTGATAGGCCCCATTGCTCAGACCTCTAGGGGAGTACACAGATGGGTAGGGAGCCCCACGGCAGTGTCTAGTGGTGAATGTTTACAGTTGAAGCCCCAGTGGGCGTGGATGCTCTTTACAGGATGCTCTTTAAGTTTAGCTGCCTGTAGGTGGCCTGTGTTAGCTCAATTAGATCCCTCCCTTATCGCAAGGGCAGAAGGCTTTCTGTATCTCAGGGTTCCTTTCTTGGTGTACTGGACGAATTGGATCACAGGTGGGTTTGGAGAATGAGTGCAAGGTTTTACTGAGTGGAAGTACCTCTCAGCAGATAGGGGAGCCAGAAGGGAGATGGTTTTCCCCTGGAGCCAGGCTGCTTGGAGGCCTGGGCTCTCCTCTAACTGCCCTGGCCAAACTCCACCACGTTCTGTCAGTTGATGGCCTGCCGGCGGGCTGATGTCTGTCCTGTGCTCTTCCATCTGGTGTGCTCCCCTTGGTGTCCTCTCAACATCCAGCCACTTGTGTCTCTTTCTACCAATGTGTTTATCTGGATGTCCAGCCGCCTATGTGTTCCTCTACTGATGTGCTCCTCTCCACATCCAGCTGCCTGTGTGTCTGCTGGCTAGGGCCTTAGGGTTTTTATAGGCACAGGATGGGGGCGTGGCAGGCCAGGGTTGTCTTGGGAAATGCAACATTTGAGGAGGAAAGCAAAAATGCTGTCCTCACTTAGGTCCCTGGGCAGAGGCCCAGGGGTGGAGCCCTGGCCAGGGACCACACTCTTCCCCTTCAGGCACTTCCCTGACCCCCTTCCGTATCTCTACCACCTCTATCCCAGCATGTTATTGCATTGAATTTTCAACAACACTAAAAGGGAAACGAATGCAACCGTCAGTTCCTTAACCCAAAGGAACAGACTAATAATGGAGCATTTTCAGGTGTTGGGGTTGGCTGCTGGAGAGAGACTAAGAGGACGAATATGCCTTGCATAATGCCGTAGAGGTATTCTACATAACATACTCAATGGATATCAATGCATGTCTTTTCATAGTGTTGAGCTACTTAAAAATAATCTGACTTCCAGTCTTATTGCAACTGTAATGTTTTTAAAACTTCCCTGAGCGTCATTTTCATCATGTGTGAAAACAGTAAATAATACTTGTCAATGACCTCCAGCTAGAGACCACCAGGAGCACACCTGTAGTTTCAAACAGTATGTTTTATTACTCATTACTGTGAGGGAGAACATACACCAGGGTGACTATAGGGTATGTTGGCAAGACGGTGCTAGAACACAGAGCTGTACTCTGGATGGGGTGTTGTGTGGAAGTGAGGACAATTCTATGATTTTGTGTCTGTAAATATCTAATCTAGAAGGAAGGCAGAGTTGACTGAAGCCACAGCTTTACAGTAGTCCCTCCTTATTAGTGGTTTCACTTTCCAGTTTCAGTTCTCTGCAGTATGGTCCAAAAATATTAAATAGGAAATCCTGGAAATAAACAAAGTAAAAGTTTTAAGTCGCTTACCATTTTTAGTAGCGTGATTAAATCTGCTATCCTTCTTGGATGGAAAATCATCCCTTTGTCAGTGTATCCACCCTATAGATGCTACTTATCCCATAGTCACTTAGGAGCTTTCTTGGTGATCAGATTAAAATAAAATAAAACAATGACAACAGCAACAAGAAAACACTATACAATAAAGATAGAGTTGGGTACTATCTGAGGTTTCAGGTATTCCTGAGGGCTTTGGAATGCATTCCCTGAGGATAAAAGAGGACAATTATACATCCTAAAGAAACAATGGCCATGCATATTAGTTGAAAGAGGGAATATTTGATATTTTGTGGTTTACAGAGTGCTATGTTTTGTCTATGCTTAGGAAAAATAAGGAAGTGGCCTTGTTTGTCTTACTTTAACACTGTCGCAGGTGACCATGTCTAAGGTTGGTGCTCTTTGAAATTGTTCATGTCCAAGAAAAGAACAATGTAGCCTAGCTGTGAGCACCGGGCCAGCCCTGAACAACACTGTGAACTAGTTGCATTAGCAAAGTTCCTAGAAGTCAGAGTCTGGGTTATGAAAAAATAGAAATAAAAATCAATCTAGTTTTGAAAATTTTGATGTTTCATTTTCTTTTGCTTTGTATTTGTTTTGAAAAGTATATGAGGAAATCTATGTAACTAAATGTGATACAAAGAAAAATATCTTCCTCCTTCCATAACTCTCTTGGTTTCTTCTCTTTTTCCTTGCTTAGTCAAAATATTTTGAAAATTGAGCACATTTTAAATTATAATTGATTTGTTCCCCGAAACAATATAGATAGCTTTTGACTCTGTGGTGACTGGAAAACGTCGAGAAAATGCCGATGAGATATAGTCGCTTTAACATACTGTTATGTGAGCGCATTCCTGATTTTTTATTTTTAAAACATGCTTGTTTTCAAATTTGTTCTAAAAGTTTGCATTTACCAATAATGAGATGATTGAATATGGTGGGGATGCTATAGGCAGAAGAGAAAAGACAGTCTGGCAGTTTTTTGTTTGCTGTTGGTGCCAGACTCCCTGACACTGGTCATTTTAGAGAAGTGGTAGTTTCCTGGGAAGTGGGCGACCTTCTCCTCTTTTCCCACTGTCAGCGACAGAGTTACCTACAGGCTTTCACCTACACGAATGGGAGATGATGTTATGTTAGATTTGTGCTCCTCCAATTACCTTCTGTTAAATGTCAGTCCTTTGTTGTTTGCGAAAAATAAGGAGTGTGTGGCTTTGATACTACAAGAAAAAGGAGGCTGCTAACTTGAAGACTGGGGGAGTTGCAGGTCTGTTCCTTGAAAAGACTGCAGGCGTGTTAAAAAAGGAGGGTTCATATTATCCTGGATGTAAGACATCTGAAAGGAAATGGGTAGAGAATGGCAACTGAATGTCCACCCACATGATGTCATGGGGGCAAAAAGCAGAGAGACAATGAAAGCAGGCCCACCTACATCTTTTTACTGGGAAATAAAGAAAAAAAGCAGTAAAGACCTATTTCCCATGTCAGAGAGGCTCCTAGAGAAAGAAAGGAGTACACAAATGCCTCAATATCAGACCCTCTGAATGCTTTCCATGGATGTTAACCACCCACTTTCTCTGGGTCGATCAATTTCAAGTGCAGGTAAGGCTTTATGGATGTCAATAAATAAATAAATAAATAAATAAGTTATTTTTCTCTAGCTTTTTTTAAACTCAAATTTCTTTCATCTTTAAGCCCTTCATTGTCCCTCATCTAGCAAATAGATATAGAGCATCCAGCCTACTGCAGAAACTGTCCAAGTGAGAGTTTTCCAGGAGTGGTTTCAGAGGTCAAGTGATTTTGAAGCTCAAACCCCTAAAATTTCTTACTAATGTGAAATTATTATTATTATTTTTATTTTGAGACAAAGTCCCACTCTGTCTCCCAGGTTGGAGTGCAGTGGCACATTCTCGGCTCACTGCAACCTTCGCCTGCTGGGTTCAAGCCATTCTCCTGCCTCAGCTTCCTAAGTAACTGGAACTACAGACGTGCATCACCACACCCGGCTAATTTTTTGTATTTTTTTGGTAGACATGGAGTTTCACCATGTTTGCCAGGCTGGTTACGAACTCTTGACCTCAAGTGATCCGCCCGCCTTGGCCTCCAAAAGTGCTGGGATTACAGGTGTAAGCCACCACTCCTGGCCTGAAGTTCTTTAATAAATGCCTAAGCCTTCACCTTTTTGGCATTCTGAAATCACTACACTTGTTCCATTACTATTATTACAGCTATATGCATTATCTCTTTGAGTCCTGATACTGTTAAGAGAGACACTACTACTATTTCCAACTGTTTTTCAGATGAGGAAGCTAAGGCTGAGAGAGATAAATGAACTAGCTCAAGACTAAAAGGTTAGGATCTTAGTCTATTTCAGTTGCATAAGAAAGTACCATAAACTGGGTGACTTATAAACAACACAGATTTATTACCCACAGTTCTGAAGGTGGGAAGCCCAAGATGAGGGTTTCAGCACAGTCAGGGCCTGTTGAGGGTGATCTTCCGGGTTGCAGACTGCTGACTTCCCACTGCATCTTCACACAGTAGAAGGGGCAAGTGAGCTCCCTTGAGCCTATAAAGCCACTAATCCCATTGTTGAGGGCTCTGCTTTCATGACCTAGCCACTTCCCAAAGGCCTCATCTTTTAACATTATCACATTGGGGATTAAGTTTCAATATATGACTTTCAATGGGATGCAAACATTCAAACCATGCCAGTTAGTAAGTGGCAGATCAGGATTCACCCTCACGATTTTGTCCTCTACCCAAGTGTATTAGTCCGTTGTCAAACTGCTGATAAAGACATACCCAAGACTGGGTAATTTACAAAGAAAAGAGATTTACTGGACTCACAGTCCCACATGGCTGGGGAGGCCTCACAATCATGGCGGAAGGTGAAAGGCAGGTCTTACATGGTATCAGGCCAAGAGAAAGAATGAGAACCAAATGAAAAGGGTTTCTTCTTATAAAGCCATCAGATCTCGTGATACTTATTCACTACCATGAGAACAGTATGGGGCAACTGCCCTCATGATTCAGTTATCTCCCACCAGGTCCCTCCCAAAACACTTGGGAATTATGGGAGCTAAAATTCAAGATGAGATTTGGGTGGGGACACAGCCAAACCATGTCACTGAAGCATCACTAGTTACTGTGCACTTTTACTTTATTTGAAAGTGAAACTCTTTATATATTTCTTCTATTTATAGTTGGCATTCATGTTCTTGCTTTATGCTGACTAAGTGCATGTGGCATGTAGGTTAACTAAATTCTGTTATCTAATGATGGAAATACAGCCTTTGTTTTCTAATAATTCCAAATCCAAAGCCAAGGGCCATGTGTATTTTGTCTTTTCATAAGATTTATTCAACAGGATATTTATCATTTTATATTCAGTTTATTTCTGTTATTTTTCAGAATTGTGGCCTTAGGGCAGGAGTTTGCAAGAAGTTCATAACACATTAAATTAACCCAGAGCCAAATTAAATACTCAATTATGCCAATCATTGTATCTTAGACTCCCCCAAGAAGTATTTCCTTTATTTACTGAGTGTATGCTAGTTTCCAAACAGTGTGTTAGACACTTGGAATACACATTTAATAAAATTTGGGCCGTATGAGGTAGCATAAGGAATAGACATATATGCAGGTAGCTATGATAATGGTGATTGTTAAATATGAAAGAATTTTTTGAGGCATTTGCTTGGAATCAGCTGTTAGAAATATTTACGTCACAGAAATCTAATACTACAAATCAGATTTGGGTTTTTTTGTTTCTGTAGGAGAGGAGAGAAAATGTGACTCTTGAGTTTAAAAGACCTCTATTTCCTCTCGAAGAGATAAGATCATATGCTGAGAATGGAGGGTAATGGGGGTGAGGTAGCCGACTTGAGAGTAGAAATGTTTTGGAAGAGCTGTTGAGAAAAATAGCAAAAGGAAAGAACTGAGAAGAAGGAAGAGCGCTAAAGTTATTATATACATATATGTGTATATATACACACACATATATATGTATGTGTATATATTATATATGTATGTGTATGTATATGCAGACACCTGTAGTTTTAAGTTTTATATATATAACTTTATATATA
>NW_016826783.1:705981-799307 GCF_001698545.2 Rhinopithecus bieti | reverse complement strand
ATATATAATCAAAAATATAACTTTATATATGTTTTATATATAAAGTTACATATATAACAACTTCAATACTTTTCTATTTATAGATTATATCTATAAATTCTATAATTATTTGTAGATATTATCTATAGATACTTCTTCAGAAAAAAGCACAAAAATTGTAAACTGCCATATAAAGATGGTAAAATTGTTAATTTCACCTGAAGTGTAGATGTTTTGTCTGATAAAAACTAACGACAAATGAGTTCTAGTTAATTGTCCCATTAAATTATGTAGAAGAGAACCAGTTTGCCCCTCTGTCTAAGGTTGGGTTATGGTTGTGTTGTCTGTAATTATATTGTCTTATCTGTCAAGTAATTATTTTTAAAAGTAACAATAATGTATTTCATTTGGATATTATACTGTACAAAGTGCTTTTGATTTACATTATCTCTTTTGATCTCATCTATTATTGATCTCTGGTTGGCATATTACTGTGTTTCAATGATGCTACTAGACCTTCTGCCACACACTTTAAAGAAAGAGTCATATAAAAACTAATTTAAAGTTTTCTGTGATGACTTTTAGATAAACAAATAAGGCCAAAGACAAAGAACCCAAAGGGCTGGAAATTCATGGCAAATTGTAACTATTTAATAAAGAGTTTCGTTAGAAACATAAGATATGTGGGTTTGATAAAGAATAGGCCAATGGAAAGTACCTGTACATCAGTGACAAAAATTAATTATGAATTTGTCTCTCTCTCTGAGCTAAACAATCCAAGATGAATAATTTTCTTCTGATCAAAAATGCAAAAGTAGAACTTTTGTTTGTTTTGTTTTGTTTTGAGATGGAGTCTTGCTCTGTCGCCCAGGCTGGAGTGCAGTGGTGTGATCTCGGATCACTGCAACCTCCGCCTACCTGTTCACACCATTCTCCTGCCTCAGCCTCCCAAGTACCTGGGACTACAGGTGCCCGCCACCACGCCCGGCTAATTTTTTTGTATTTTTAGTAGAGACAGGGTTTCACCGTGTTAGCCAGGATGGTCTTGATCTCCTGACCTCGTGATCCACCCACCTTGGCCTACCAAAGTGCTGGGATTACAGGCTTGAGCCACCACGCCAGGCCAAAAGTAGAAATTTTTAAAAGCTACATTTTTTTTTCTAGAAATAACAGAGAAAATGCTTAAACATATGTCTCTATTAACCTGCTGTCCACCAATTGGCTATTTCAGTTTATGGCTCTTTTGCCTGTGCATATTAGAATATATATTCTATAATAACATCAATAATACATAAGAATAAGTGAAATTTCAAAGCTAATGCTCAAGCTTTCCTAATTTTTTTTTTATAACAAGAGGCAGTCATTAAGTATAGAAGCCTGATTCCTTTGGATGAACAATCTCTTTATATTCTAGCTTTGAATTTGGCAGCTATTGTTTGAGCATTTATTTTGTGCATGGTAGTTAGATGGGTTCTTCCTCAATTTAGAAAACTAATCCAAAGTATACTTAACTCTACATGACTTTAGCACTCCTTCCTAGAGCCTTTGGGAGCATTAACAGCAAAATAAGAATAGCTGTTTAGAAATTTGGGGAGAGTCAACATTTTATGACATTTCTAACCTTTTAGACATTCTTTGCCTGGCTGTCGCAGACTAAACTTTTGAGCCACTTTGTGTCTTGTAGGGAACATTCTCCAGCCACCACTGTCCTGTCCATTTAATGAATATTAAATACATGAATAAAATATGCCTATCGGATAGTTTCAACTATTTAGTGCAGCCTAAGCTAATTTTACTGTTTCAGAATTATGGACTGTGTAGCTAAACCAATATTGATAAATTAAAAACGTCTTAATTTCATGCAATTTACAAATTTGTAGCTATTCCAGGGACGTGTTTCAACAGTGTAGACCATTTATAATGTCCTTTTAAATCACCTTTAGTGGAATTCATTTTTTTTTTAATTCCTTTTTTAAATGTTGTTTAGGTCCTCAAAGGTTAAAATAAAAGATAAAGACAGGTAGCCTGCTCTTTCTACCACTGGAATATTCATATCTTTTAGCTTCTTCTATTCACACTCATTATTATGAATATATATTTCCATTCTAGGAAACAGATATTACACTTTCAAATAAATGAACATTTACATTAAATTATTGCTGTCCAATTGTGTATTAATTTATCATAAGTAAAGGTAGTAGTTGACCTTTCATCTTTTGTCTTACTTTCTATACTTAAATTGGGCTCAACATTCACAAATTAGGTTCAAAGAACATTACTGATGTTATCTTTTATTGTAGAAATTGTGCTTACCTATAAATTATCTCATTTAATCTCTAAATAGTTTATGAGATATTAGTATGCCTATCTCAGAAATATAATAGTTCAGACTAAAATGAGAATACTAGTTAGGCAAACTCACAGTCATGTCAATGAAAATTAGAGCAATTACTAGCTATGAACACAACTCTTTCTATTATTTTCACTATATTTCAGTTGCTTCTATACCAAAAAGAAGTTTGATTTTATCAGTGGCAGTTGCTGTAGACACTGGTACATGAGCTTTTGCTTTCTTACTTTAAACTCACTAAGGAATTGTGGAAATTGAAATCATGGTCCGTTATTAACTTGTATAATACTGGGCAACCCAGAAGGCCATACAGAGCAATGAGAATATCTAGCCAGTAGTAGCTTAAGGTTAGGGATCCAAGAATGGAATTTTAGAAATCTTTCACTGATAGAATGATTTGTCATTACAAACAAAATGCCCAGAAAATTGAGACCAGTCATGAAAACAATGCCCCAGAAATAAAAAAAAAAAAAAAAAGTTTTAGTGGAAAATGAGTATTCAGTCATTTAAAAGCTCTGGATATATTAGAAAAAGAGAGTTCAAGTCGGTGTTCTATCCGTTACTTTATAGGTCTTTCAGCCTAGTAGTGTCCAAATCTGTTTTAAACAGTTCAATCATTTTCTTTCCAAGTAAAATCTTACATTCTATTTTAATGTTTAGCAAATAACAGTGATGTGTTTGAATTATTGACTTCCAAGTGACATTTGCCACTTATATTCTATTTCTCAATTTTGTTTTGGATACCCATTGAGGAAATATGTGTGGTATGTAACATATTTAATTGTGTCTGTTCTTTTTGCTGTTTTTGAATTCCTTTTAGAAAATTCAAACCAAATTTTGCACAATGCCTAATTTAGTTCAGTAATGCAAGAGAAAAGCCTGGGAATCATAGGAGGTCAATTTACTTGCCAATAACACAAAGGAGTACTAGTTGTTGTGAATCTCAGCAGAGCAGTTCATTCTGATATTTTTCTAAAAAGCCACCTGACTCCACGGAATGAAAACCCTCATTCATTGTCACTCTCTCCTCCTTTTCCTCCCTCCTTTAGCCATCAAAAAGTAATGGCATGTACGTTCACATCACCATTGATTTTTCCATCATAGGAGCAGCAGAAAAGAGTTCTAAACATGGTGCTGAAGACAAGACTCAGACCATTATTACAGCAATGAAAGAAAGAATGAAGATCAGGGAGAAAAACCGGCCGGAAGTGTTTGAAGTAATCCAGGAAATGTTTCAGATTTCTAAAGAAGATTTTGTGCAGTATACAAAGGCAGCCAAACAGAGCGTACTGGATGGGACATCCAAGTGGTCTGCAAAATAACCATTACAGGTAAAATAAGTCGTCTTGAAAATTTTATTGTAAACTGAGATTTTTGTGTGTCCTAGAAATAACTGCTGATAATAATCATAGGTAAAATAAATGATTATTTTTTCAATCATGTTAATATGAACCAGACTGGTTGGTACTTCACATTTTGAAACTACATACTAGATAAGTGAAATAATTTTAGTCTGTGTCTTGTTCTAATCAAAAGTTCTTTCATAGGAAAAGTTTTCTGTTTTCAATATATTCACCTGCAGTTTACAGGAAATAAGCATTTTTGCTGCCTACCAGTGATAAATTATAACAGTAGCTAATAATATGTTCAGTTAATCTTTTTCGATGAGACAATAGATGTTATTTTACTTAGTCCTGGCTCAACATCCCTCCATTTGGTCCTTGAGTCAGGACAATTTGAGTGTAATGATACCTAGTCAATTGGACTTCTGAAGTTGCTTGCAATGTTAACAGCAAGTGACTGTGCAGCCTGTTAACATTTACCAAGCCTCTTTACTTACTCATTTTGTATTTAAAGATGAGTAAATACAAAATAAATGTGCTTTCTCAACTATGAGATACTTTCTCATAGTTGATATAGATGCTTTCTCAACTATGTAGAGTTGATCAATACTGACGGCAGACTCTTAAATAGATCAGTTTGGATTACAGACCTTTGAATCATGTTAGGTAATTTTTCATATAAGTGTAGGTATATCTTCCTCATTTCTCTGTACATGTATGCTGTAATGTGTATGAGTATATAGCTAATATGCATATGCATGTGTATGTATATAGCTACTTTGCATTAGAGACAAAAGCAAAAATTACGGATTTAATGTTGTATATTTATTTTTATTAAACTTTTTTAAAAATTCTGTTGGTCATGAGAATGAAAGCAACCTGGATGCATCTGTAAACCCAAAGAACCAAATGACAGAAAAATTGTCTTTGTTATTATTATTTTTCGTTTCTGAGGAATATGTATGTTAAAATGTTTCTTTTGGTTTATTTCAGTGGTTTCTGCACAAGGTCTACAGGCAAAAGATAAAACAGGGTCTAGTGATCCATATGTTACAGTTCAAGTTGGAAAGAACAAAAGAAGAACAAAAACCATTTTTGGAAACTTGAATCCAGTATGGGATGAGAAGTTTTATTTGTGAGTATATGATGTGAAATTTTTACAAATATTAAATTGTTTAAGAATGAATTTAAGACAGGCATGCAAAGTATGCAATAATTATCTCATATTTTAATAATCTATTACCCAAAAGTAATAAAAACGTAAAAGTCATGTTATAAACTCCCACAATACTCTCATAATATTTATTATTTATTCTTTATCCTTGGAAGCAAGTGAATAAGAAGAATACTTCAAATAAAGATGGCATGACTGGGGTGGCTTTGCAAGAGATAAAAAAAGATACACAACATGATCTATAACTTGGGATGACCCAAAATATCGGGAAATGTAATCTTGATTCAACAGTATCTTGACTCTGAAGATTCATAACTAAAAACAAGGGACTTAGAGCATTTTCTGTACTATCACTTGGGGTGGAACCACATGTGCACTAGTGTATATTATTCAGGTGGCTGATGATAACTTTTTGATAATAACTTTTATTATTTGGTAGAAATAAAAATTCCTACATGAGTTAAAGACAGTCTTTTTTCTTGAGTTCTCTCTTTGCAAATGCTTTAAACAAGAATCTCATTACCATGGTAAGTAAATACACACCAAACATATAGCTTAGTTGGGAATGTGGGCAATATTGTGTAAAAAGTAGAGTTTCTTGAATATATGGCCTGATGAAGGAAGTCTTAAGAAATAGGTTTGGAAAATCAGTTGGAACCAAATAACAGAAGGTACTATAGAATGAATTAAGGGATTTGGAAGATTTCTCCCTTCAGACTTCTGGGAGAGACTAATACCTTTTTATGTGTTAAAATAGAAGACAATAAATCAATTGGAAGTTAAAATTAAATTTCCTGTTGGAGTCAAGTAAATAAATAAAGCAGGAAAGGAACAACAAAGGAGAGGGATGAAGACTATGGCAAACGAAAACAGGTGATTCCCAGGAAAGAAATGGCTTCTGTTGCCATGCGATCATGCAGATGCGATGCAGCTACAGCTTCCAGTTTTTCAGGAAGCTGGATATCTGAAAGCTTAGAAACAGTTTTATTGAGGTATAATTGACATAACATACAATCTACACATTTAAAGTGTACAATTTGTTAAGTTTTGACATGTATGTACCTCCTGGGAAATCATCACTACAGGCAAGATAATGAACATATCCATCAGTGCCCCAAAATATTCTTTATGCCTCATGAAAAGTCATCCCTTCTGACTTCCAGTGTGCCACGGCAGTCACTGGTTTACTTTCTGATGCTATAGGATACTTTACATTTTGCGTTTTCTAGAATTTCCTGTAACTAGAACAATATGGCATGTAATGCTTTGTGTGGTTCTAGTCACTCAACATAATTCTTTTGAGATTCATCCAAGTTGTAGGGTGTATCAGTAGTTTATTTTTATTGCTTGGTAGCATTGCATTTTATTAATATATTGCAGTTTATTTGACCCTTCACCTCTTGATGGGTATTTTGGTTTGTTTCCAGTTTTTGGTTAATGACAACAAAGTGACCCATATGTTAAATGAATGACTTATTCTAAAACTGACATTTGTATATAAATATTTGTGTGAACATATGTTTTTATTTCTCTTGAATAAGTACCTAGAAGTGGAATGAATAGTTGGATCACATATTAGGAATATGTTTAATATTTGAGATTTTTTTCCAGATGACTGTGCCATTTTATCCTTCCACTACAAATGTCTGAGAGTTCTAGATCAAACATATCCTTCCAATAGAAATGGTCCTCGACTTATGATAGTTTGACATAATGATTTTTTTACTTTAAGATATATTCATCAGGATGTAATCCTATTGTAAGCTGAGGTGTTCCTTAGGATCTATAATTGGGTTATGGTTTCTATTAAATGCCTATCAATTTTGCACTATTATAAAGTTTATAAATGCTAAATTAAACCAACATAAGCTGGGGACCATCTGCTGTGTTGCCCATGTTTAGTACAGTTTCAACTTATGATGGTTTTGTCTCATGGGTTTATCATGACGTAACCCCATTGTAAGTTGAGGGGTATCTGTATTTGGTAAGGCCAGCTTTTGACATTTTAGCCATTCTGATCCATGTGTAGTGTTATAGTGGTTGTATTTTGCATTTCTCTAAGGACTAATAATTTTGAGCATGTTATCATATGCTTATGTGCTATGTATCTGCTTTGGTTAAGTGTCTGTTCAAATATTTTGTCCATTTGGTATTGCTTTTGTATTTTGTATTTGTATAGCTTTTATGGTTTTGGATTTTACATTTAGGCTTATGATACATTTTGAGGTAATTTTTGAGTATGATATAAGTGGTAGACTTAAGTTCATTTGTTTTTGCATATGCACATAAACTTGTTTCTGTGACATTTTTGAAAGCACTCTTTTTCTCTACTAAATTGCTTTTACATATTTGATAAAATTCAGCTCTCTATATATGTGTCTGTATTTCTGAACGTCATTCTGGTAGTTGTTGTTGTTGTTTTGAGACAGAGCCTCGCTCTTTTGCCCCAGCTGGAGTACAGTGGCACAATCTTGGCTCACTGCAACCTCCACCTCCCAGGTTCAAACATTTCTTTGGCCTCCGCCTCCGGAGTAATTGGAATTACAGGCACACACCACCATGCCCAGCTAATTTTTTGTATTTTTAGTAGAGACAGGGTTTCACCATGTTGGCTAGACTGGTCTCGAACTCCTGACCTTAAGTGATCTCTCTGCCTCAGCCTCCCAAAGTGCTGGGCTTACAAGCATGAGCCACTGCATCCGACCATGTCATTCTGTTTCGTTGATCTATTTATCTGTTTTCTAATAACACACAGTCTTGATCATTGTGGCTTTATAATAAGTCTGAAAATTGGGTAGAATTAGTCTACCAACCTTCTTATTTTTTCAAATTTATTTTGGCTATTTGGTTACCTATCAATTATTTGATATTAATTTAGGAATCGATTCATCATTTTTTTACAAAACAAAACAAAACAAAACAAAAAAACTCTGATGGAATTTTGGTTGCTTTAAAGCACTGGCTAAGATTTCCAGTATAATGTCAAATGAAAGAGGTAAGAGCAGACATCTTAGTCTCATTCCCAATCTTAAGTGGAAAACTTCATTTCTTGATTAACTATGATATTAGCTGTAGCTTTGTTGTAGATGCCATTTATCCAATTAAAAAGTGATTTTCTATTCTCAGTGAACTAAGCGTTTTCACCAGAAATAGATGTTGCATTTTGTTACATTCTATTTCTGTATCTGTTGAGATGATCATATGATTCTGATTGTCATTTAAAATTTTTTTGCTTCATTGTCTTTGTGTTTTCAATAACAAATCTGTAGTTGTCCTCATTCTGCTTCTGTGTATAATATATCTCCCCTACTCCGCCAACTGCTTCTAAAATATTTTTCTACTCATTTGTACAATTGGTTTATGATTTCACATGGTGTCATATTCTTCCTTTTTCTAGTGTTTAGGGTTTGTTTAGCTATTTGGGACTGTGGGTCTACAGTTTTCTTTCTAATTTGGAAAGATTTGGTCATTATTTCTCTAAATATGCATTCTGCTGTCTGTTTGGAGGCTCTACTAAGACCTCCTGAAGTTGCCCCACAGCTGCTTGACACTCTGAGGACTTTTCTTTCTTTCTTTCTTTTTAAATTTTACTTTAAGTTCGGGATACATGTGCTGAATGTGCAGGTTTGTTACATAGGTATACATGTGTCATGGTGGTTTGCTGCACCTTCCAACCCATCATCTAGGTTTTAAGCCCCACATGCATTAGGTATTTGTCCTAATGCTCTCCCTCCACTTGCCTCCCACCCCCCAACTTTTCTTAATTTCTTTTTTTCTTATTTTTTTCCTCTGTATTTCACTTTGGATTACTTCCATTGTGTGTGTTTAAATTCACTAAGCTTTTCTTCCATAATGTCTAATCTGCTAAAATCTAAGCCACTGTATTTTTCATATTAGATGTTTTCTCTTCCATCCTAGGAAATCCTAACTGGGTCATTGCATCTTCCATGCCTCAGCTTAAAATTTTTGAAAACATGCAATACTTATGATGACTCTTTTCATGTCCTTGCCTACCAATTGTAACATCTATGTCCAATCTTGGTCAGTTTTGATTGATGGATTTTTCTCTTCATTATGCATTATATTTTTCTGCTACTTTGTTTGCCTAGTAATTTTAGCTTGAATTGTAGACATTGCAAATGTTACTTTGTTGCTTGCTGGATATTGTGGCATCCTATAGGTATTACTGAGCTTTGTTCTGGACATAGTTAAGTTACATGGAAATATTTTTGTTCTTTGGCTCTTGCTTTTCAAATGTGTTAAAGGGGAATGAAATAGTGTTCAATTTCAGGCTAATTATTCCCTGTGATGAAGGCAAGTTTCTTCAGCATACTCTTCCTACTACTCATGAATTAGGAGGTTTTATCTTCTGCCCAGTAGAAATTTGTATGATTTCTAAAACTGGCTCTGTGTCGGGCATTACTGCATCTAAACTTTTAAATATTAATCTGGCTTTGGGCAGTTTCTTTATGTGCATTCACTTATCATTACTCAACTCATTTCTCAAGGGAACCCCTGTAAAGATTGTTGAAACCTTCCTTCTGTTCAGCTCTCTTTTTTGATATTATGCCCTGTGACCTCTAGCTGCCTTGGTCTTCCCCAACTTTCAATTCTGTCTTTTAACTGAAAGAGTCTAATGGACTCTACCTTGGTTTCTATTCCTTGCACAATGATTGGAAAACTCCCTCAAGGCAATAAGCTGAAGTAATCACAGGGCCCGCTTGCTTGCTTGCTTGCTTGCTTGCTTGCTTTCTTTCTTTCTTTCTTTCTTTCTTTCTTTCTTTCTTTCTTTCTTTCTTTCTTTCTTTCTCTCTCTCTCTCTCTCTCTTTCTTTCTTTGTTTTTCTCTCTCTCAGGGAATCACTGTTCATCACTGACATATCTCCATTATATTGAAAACCATTGTTTGATGTATTTTGCTCACTGCTTGATTTTTTTTATGTGGAAGGATATCTCTGGTCCATGTTAATCCCTCTTGACTAGAATAGAAAGAAATATTTATTGTATTATTTTAATCCTTCAAAGGGTCCTCCTTGATAAATCAACTGAGTAATGATAAGTGCAGCTAAATAATGATGCATGTGAGAAAACTACCTAGGACCACCCAGGTTCTTGATTTGACAGTTTGCAGTGCTCATCCAGACCAGGGCTAGTGCTTCTTCCCACCAGACTGGCGAGAAAGCATCATAGTTCATGGGGAAAGTACACAGAAGTTCACACTGGAACGGACTATTAAACTGTGAATTATCTGTATTATTATTGGCAGTTTTCATATGATTTTCCATGTTGTGTGCCTGGTTTCCTTTTGATAGGAGGCACCGTCTGTACTGGCAATAACAATATATATATATATTTTTTTAACAACATCATTTCAAAGAAGAAATTCAAATTTAACACTATACCTGGCTATGCATGAGCTGTATATAAGTACATAATTTTTCACAGTATTTTCCACTTTACTGATAAAATATTTATTAACTTTAAGTTACACTTGTAATTCTTTTCTATTTGTCTCCTTTTAGAATATCAAAGATAAATGCCAACTTTTTTAACATTAATTCTTTCTGTCATCAGTTTCCTGCATTCTGAGATTTTATTCTTATTATACAGGTTCTATATCACTGACTCCAGAAATACTGTTTTGAAGTTACCAGTGCATGTTTTCATTTATCATAAAAATGGCATGAGAATTGCAAAGTTACCTTTTATTTATAAACAGTTCTCTTTGGCAGAAAGAAATGAGTTCACAGTGAATTTATGTTCAGACTCTGAAAAATGTATACACATCACAGATGAACTCATCCATGCCTCCCCCTACCCTGACAGTTCTGCCCTGTGAACTGGGGTGGAAAAAATGTATACTGACATTCTGAAAATAGAATGTTTTATTAATAGTGTGACTTTAACTTCTGAGCTTTAGCTTGTCTAATATGAAAAATAGGGATAATAATACATACCTCACAGAATTGTTATGTTTTTTGAGATAGATACCATACATAAATTTCATAGAACTTAAGTATTAAAAATGATAGCTGTATTATTATTAGAATTAATAACATGATTATATCTTTGTGCTAAGGTTCAGGTCTTTACACTAAATATGGCAGTAATATTCTCATGCCAAAAAAGTTCCAACTTGAATAGTGATGGCAAGGGAGAACCAATGAATAGGTTGCTGTAAAAAGAAAAAAAAACAGTTCTCCTAAAATAAGAATCAGAGAACTGAGACTGGGAAACGAATCTGAGAGATAGTTTTGTCCAAATTCTTCACTTCACTGTTGAGAAAATCAAAGCTCAGATGGGTTGTAGTACGTTCGACACTACAGAGTAGCGCCCTGTTGTGAAGCCACAAATAAGATACAAGTAGAGATTAGGAAGTGTGATTTTTTTCCCCTACATCCAAACGCTTCACTTGAAAAAGTGCTGCAGACCTAATCAAAGCAAGCAATCACAAAACTGGTAAAATGAAAATGTAGTTGAAAGAGTCTTTCAACTTTGGAATTTGGCCTTAATTATCCTCCGCATTAATTGCACTTTAATGTCTTCTAGAGATTTTAATGCTAAATAATTTCCATTTTAATTTTATTTCTCTTACTTTAAAACAAAGCGTTTCAATTTATAATCTTTAAAATACTATGGATGTTGTGTGATTTCAGAATGGGGCACTCTTGACAACATTTGGAGAGAACAGAGGCATGACCAATTAAGCCCTTACAGAAATCTGGGTTACAAGGGGTTGTAAACAAATGTTTAATTCCTAAAATGTCACGTGAAGATTAATTAAGATAACACATATGAAAGTACTTTGAAAATGATAAAGTATCATATAAATCTAAGGTGCTGGTTATCTTTGTTCTTTGATCCTAAATTCTATAGTTGATCATTTCATGATTAATTAAGACATTCAATTTCACTTTCCTTTGCTACTGTTAATGATATGTCTTATGCTTATCATAAACTATTCCCTCAGGAGGAAAACAAGGAAGTCTCTCTCAGTGAGTTATATAGAGAAAATGCCAGTATGGTATGCCAGTTTGAATAAGAAATTTGAGAGTTGGGAGACTGACGTTTTGTGCATATGTTGATGCTGTTTTCTGAGGACACTGTAGTTGAGCTCTTGGTGCCTCCTTTTTGCAAACTTCTGAAATAAAAACAAATTTCATACTGACTCCCTACAAGAGTTGAGGTAGGTCATAAAGGTGATAGTAGATGTGTGTTACTTAATCTGTTTCTAATCAATATTAATCATTGGAGTAAAGAATTATGTTAATGAAAGTCTAGTCAACAAAATGCCTGTGATAGGAGTGCAAATGTGTCCTCATTTATAGTAGCATTGAATAGGCATGGGAATGGTAGTTAAATGTTCTACTTACATAACTGACTGGACAATCAGCTCCACTTGCTTCTTGGAGTATCCATTTAATTCCACCTGATTTCCTGAGTGACCCTTATATGTAAAGCACTGTAGTTAAGTACCATGGAAAGTATTGACTTAAAGAGTGATTCCCTGTTATACCAAAAGCTATCTGGCCAACAAGATTACAAACCTGAATTCCAGAACTATTCTGGGTCTAACATGTTACTTGATCAATCCTTAACCTCTTTGAATCTCAGTATCACAATGGGAAATGTGCTAAAAGTTATTCCCCATCTTGAGAGACAGTAATACTTAACTCATAATGCTGTTGTTTAGAGACATGATAGTTTGGGACCTTTTGAAGTATATGGCAGCCACATTCAATTCCTAGCTACCCAGATGTGGTGCACAGAGTGCCTCAGGCCCATGGCTCTCTACTATGCCATGTGCTGCTCAGCCGGGGCTGAGTATGAATTAAGCATAAACTAAACTCTATAAAAAATAATGTATTTAATACCATACTTAAAAATATTTTGATAGCATAGCAGACTAATATTTTAAAACGACAGCCTGAACATAATCATGAATCTGATTTATTGCCTAGATTACCAGTAGTCTTTTCCTAGGCTATGTGGGAAGCGAATATTTCCTCAGTTGCCTGAGCCATTTTACAGTGACAGTATCAACATCAGTAAGTCATTTGTCATAGAAGATGGTTCCACAGTTTCTAAAGCAAGGAGTTTAGTCAAACTTTATGACATTAGAATTTATCTATCTATCTATCTATCTATCTATCTATCTATCTATCTATCTATCTTTATTTAACTAATCATTGCCTACATTGTGATTATGTCTAGCAGTAAGGAAATAATAGCCAATTCTGCTGTTCACTTACTAAATGAGATTGAACCATTACCTATCCACATACAGCAAAGCCAACATAACAGAATTTACATTATCACTGCTTCTCACTAGAATCTAAGGGTTTTATAATAAATAGCAGAAGGAGTTATGGAGAGATCTAAATTGAATGCCATAAAATATGAACTTAGGGTCACCAAAGAGAATTAATTCACAGTCAGTAAACTAGAAAATATCAAATCAAGATACATTTTTAGAGCTATCACTGTAATATTGCATAGGTAGAGATGCAAGGTGCTATGAACTTGACTAGGTTTTAAATTGAGAACCAAACAGATTTTTTTTTTAATTTTTTTATTTTTTATTTAGGTCAGAGTCGTCGCTCTGTCGCCCAGGCTGGGGAGTGGCAGTGGCGGCAGATTATCAGACTCAGCTGCAAGCTCCGGCCTCCTGGGGTTTAGGCCATTCTCAGGCGCTCCAGCCTCGCCCGAGTAGCTGGGAGCTAACAGGCCCGCCCCGCACCTCGCCCGGGCTAGTTTTTTTGTATTTTTTAGTAGAGAGGCGGGGTTTCAACCGTGTTGCGCACAGGATGGTTTTGATGCTCCTGACCTCCGTGATCCGTCCCCGTCTCCGCGCTCACCAAAAGTCTGGGATTAGCGAGGCTTGAGTCACCGCGCCCGCGCCCCAAACAGAATTTAAATAAAATCCCCCAAATCTTTAGGGAGCCGTTGGGGTACAAATAGCAATCTTTGGGGTAAAAAGGACTGTTCTGCAGGAATCCATCTCTGTCAGAGGAAAGAAAATCCTCTACAATTAAACTAGTACATGGAAAACGTATTAGGTGAGAACAAATTTTAATATATGAGAAGAGAAAGCCCTTGCAAAAACCAGGAAAAGCCAAACAAATTATCCCAAGGGCAGAAATGATTATGCTTGTTTATTCCTCTCTTCTTCTCTGAGAGTTTATTCACCTGCATCTGTTTTTCCCTCTTTCCATTTGCACACACATACTGTCCTTTTCACTGAGTCCCTATCTCCCTCCTTTCCCCGCTTTTCCCCTTCCTCTCTTCTCTGCACACTGATCTGATTCTTGATCACTACTCAATAGATTTTCTTGTTTTTCACTTCCCCATGGTATATAATAGCCTTGGTCATGTGTTTCCCAACTCTAGCACTCAGTTTGCTGCTGGAAACCTCTTTGGGGTTTTCAATAATTAGCTCAGTTCATCTTTACAAAGTACCATACAAGTCCTGGGTTATTGGTCTATCAATGATTGGAACATCTTAAAACTATCACTTGTGTGTTTTATGTGTGGAACGGAGACCAGGGAGGTCTTAATGGGGCATGCTAGTCACTCATTTGTGGGTTGAAGCAATTTCCCCTGAGTGGAATACATCTAGTATTACCCTACCACCAACTGATCTAGCAGCATTTTCAAGATTCCAAAACTAAAATACCAATCTACCTTTACTTGGTTCATTCCTTCACTTATTGGATGTGCCCTTTGTGTAGACCACCTATTTTGAAAGCAGAAAAAGATCGATATGCTAGTACTGTCCCTGGCCAAACTGGGAGTCTGCAGATCCTTGTTGACCCAGGTCCATATAGTGTAAAATTCAGCTTTCTGAGCATTTTTTGTTAGTGTCAGACCCAACACTCTGTAGAGAAATAACTCATTGAACATGTATTTAAGTATGAGGTGCTCTCCACAGTGTTACAGGCACTGAGGTAAATATGAAAAACACATGCTTTTTTGCCCCAGAGCTTTAATTACAATTGGAGTGGAGATGATGCTGAGGCTATCATCATCAGTAGGGGGAGCCAGTCCTAGGGAGGTTGGAGGAGAAGTGGCCAGTTCTGCCTGGTGCTGCCAACTTAACAATGGGATAGATATTTGACTCCAAGTAAAAGATGTTTAAAGCAAGGTAATATTTGAAGGCTGGACAAAAGAAGTTTTGTATAGGTAAGCAATGTGTTGAAGAAATATTAATGGCAAGGAAGAAATATCTAAAACAAAACCCACATCACTGCAAATATCATCATAATTATAGGCATGGATATTTGTGTGGTCATTTACCGTATCTCAAATCTTATCATATGTATAATACTTCACAATTAATCATTGTCATTATGATTGTTGTTATCATTTTACATATGAGAAAGCCAGGGCTTCGGGAGACCAATAGATTTTTGCTAAATAATCCATCCCAACAAGCAAAATGAAAGAAACACAGCTCATGCCTACATCTTCTATTATCACATAAATATTCACTTAAAGGTGTGTACTATAAACTCTAAAGCAACCACTGAAAAGAGAAAACATAAAATGTTACGGTTTAAAAGTCAAAAAAGTAGACAAATTTTAATATCAAAAATGATAAATCCTATAAAGGGTAAAATAAACAAATGGGGGGAAACAGAAAGCAAATAGCAAGATGATAGACTAAAACTTAAATATACCAATGATCACATTACATAAAAAACATCTAAATGCCCCGAATAAAAGGCAGAGACTATCAGATTGCATAAAAAAGCAACATGCAAGCATATCCTGCCTGTAAGAAATGCACTTTAAATAAAGATACAAATAGTTATACTACTTGTAGTTATGCTACTTAGAACACTTTGCCCAAAAAGAACAGAATACATATTATTTTAAAGTACACATGGGAGATTTGTGTTGATAGCAAATAAGCACATGAAAATATGCTCAATGTCATTGTTAGAGAAATTCCAAGTAAAACTATGTGAAAATCACTTTGTACTTAGTGTAACAGTATGTTCTTTGTCCACTAGTATTATTATTTTTCTGCCTTTTTTGGACCCCTTGAATATTTTTTATAATTGTGTATAATATAGTTTGTTGGGTTATTTGTATCTCATTATTTTGTTATTTTAGTGATTGCTTTAGATTTTATTATGTATATATCTTTAAGTTATAACAGCCTACTAGTAACATAATATTAATACTACTTCACATACAATATGAGAAAGTTATAATGATACATTTCTAGTTGTCTCCTGTATACCTTTATCCTGTTGTCACTAAGTGTTGGTGAGAATGTGGTAGAACTGGAACTCTACTGCTGGTGGGAATGTAAAATGGTAAGCCACTTCGGAAAATAATTCATTCGTTCACTGAAAAGAAAACGTGTCCATATGAAGACTTGTATACAGATATTCATAGCTGCTTTTTTGTAATAACTTAAAACTGAAAACAACCCCAAGTCTTCATCAAGTTGTGGTATATATTTGGTATATATATACCAATATATGATATACAACTTGGGGTTGTATATCAACCCCAAGATATACAAGTTGTGGTAAATCCAGAGACTGAAATACTGGCTAATAGTGAAAGGAATGAGCTGTAGGTATACACAATATCATGGGTAAGTCTCAAAATAATTATGGTGAGTGACAGAATTCAGATAGGAGTTCTTACAGTATAATTTCATTTATATAAAATTATAGAAAATACAAAATGCAGACTAATTTCCAATGTAAGAAATCAGATCAGTGTTTTCCTGGGGAGTAAGGAAAGGAAAGGATGAGAGGAACTGATTACAAAGAAGCTCAAAGAAACTTTTGGAGAAACTTTTGAATTACAACTTTAATTATGTTAATCATGATGATGATTCCATGGGTGAATGCATATGCCAAGACCTAAAATATTGTACATTTCAAATGTGTGCAGTTAATTGTATTTCAATTATACCCCAATAAACAGTTGAAAAAAAAAAAAACTCTGACAAAATAATTCATTCACTGTGCTAGCAGTCAGTATTCCACTAATTATTCACACCCCACAAATTCAAGATGATATAAAATTGCTGCTTCTAGTATGATGATAACTGTGATGATGACCATGATGACCACACAATAATATCAGTGACCCCGACCACCTCCATCCTTTGTGGTCTGGCATTAATGGTTTACAGTGTTTAACACATCTAAAATCTTAAAAGAAATACAGTATCATGTGCATTTACATCCTTACATTTATGGCTGAGAAAAATGTCTCAGACTTTTATGAAATTACAGATAGTATAGCCAGAACCCCAAGTTCCTTGATGGGCTAATTAGGGTGTAATACTGTTGTGAATTTTTTTATACCTTACTCATTGAGTTCTATGTAAGTTCAAAATTAAAAGAATGTGCTATTTCAGGCACATCTACTTGCATTTAACATTTTTCCCCATTAGTATTATGACATTTGAGATCATTTTGATACAGTCCTTCCAAATTTTATGTATTTTATATATGTCAGTGTAATTTTCCTCACCTAAGTTTTGAGTTACTTAAGGATGGGAACCTCCTAAAATAATTTTGGGTATAAAGTAAGCATAAAATTTGTTTAATAATTATTTTCAAATGATAATTTCTATAATTGATTTTTTTTTACCAATGAAAGCATCTTCTATAAACTTTTATCATTAATTTAAAAAATTTATTCACACTATTGCTTCACTCTTATTTCTCCTGTTTTCAATGACATTTTCTTCTAAGTAATTCCAAAGACATTCCTTTCTTTTCTGTGCGTGATACCCGAACATTATGATATGAACTCAGATGTTGACATTTTTATTAGCATCTCCACAATGTTTTCCTGCCTGATGAAATGTTAAGAAGGCCTTTAGTCTTCATGATATATTTGTTATTTTCTTTCAATTATGTCTCTACCCAGTAAACTTTGAAGCTGATTTTGACTAGAATTGGACTTGGAGGGACAATACAATGGATAGCACTTCTTCTGATTTAGTTAAGCACTAAAATAAGAAGTAGGAAGTAACTTTCTGAGCTTTTACTATGGTTAGATCCATGTCATCTTTTTTCACCCTGTCCTTACAGAACTCTGTATAAGGTTAAGAAAACACAAGATGGAAACTTGCTGCTAACTCTTGGGGAACATTTGGCATGACTTTTCACCGCAAGATGATGTCTAAGGCGCCCTCTGACATCATAGGTGTATTACTTTATAAAACTCTACTCTTGGCAGATAATTAAGTATGTGTGCTGGAAAATTTCATCAAAAGGAGACATTAACTTTATCTTTTTAATATTGCTGGTACAAGGGCCATATTTAAAATGGTTTAAGTCATGCTTTAATAAATATTTAATTTTAAGCAATTATTCCTTGCTTTGTTCCAAGGAGGAATTAAAACAAATAATTCAGGTTTATTTTTCAATTGTATATTCAGTCACAAGGATTGAGATGAAACTAAATGATTTGAACCCAATCTATTTTGTAATATGAGAGTAAGGTAGAAAAAATGATACAGTTGGGGGAAATTAAGTAGCTAATAAATTTATGAACTGGCACTCTAGGTGATCTCAGATTGTGGAGGCTACTCTACAGTTAGAGTACTTTAGGTACAGGTAGTAGCCAGTGCACAATCAGAGAGAAACAATCCCCTTAGACGACTTTCTGTTTATGGAAAAGGGATCAGCCTGGCATGCAACTCAAAAATAACTCTTATGTCAATGCCCTCTACTGACCTAACTTTCCTTACCATCTTTGGCCACTCCATCCTGACCTGAGACTTCTATTTTGCCTAGCTTTTGCTGTGCCTTTTTAAAAATTGGCACCCAACTCTCTTTTCACCACTTTTTAGTAATCTTACCCTTTTTCTTTATCAACGACTCCTTATGAGTATGGATCTTGCGATTTTAGAACTCCAAGACAATTCTTAGCCAGAAGTTTCTTTACTGCCTCTACTTTAGAGTCACATGTCAGGAAAATGTTCTCATGTGAGCTTGAAAGCTTTAGATTTCTTTGAGTAGACAAAATTAATCCCCTATCTGGCGAGGGAGGAATTGGGAAGTTCCCTGAGGAGTGACTGAATTTCTGGAAAAGCATTCACTAATGTCTAAACGATCCCCTCTAGGATCAATGTTGTTCTCAAATGAGTCATATTTAATGTATCTTGATGATCTCCAGGGCTTCCTCAACTTTGTTGTTAAGCTGTACAATACTGTTCTTCTGTCCATCTCCCCCACACTGATCTCTTTAGTATCTTGATTAATATTCAGACTAGGTTTTGTGAATGTCCTAGTTATTTTTTTTAATATAATAGACTTTCTTATACTTGCAAAGTACATACTGGATTGTCAGTTAGGACACAGTCAAGACTTCATCATGCAGAACTGGTCATTACACAATCGAGCCACGTGAAAATTTTGACATTTGACCCTTTTGACCTACAAAAATGTAAATATTATATGATTCAACCTAAAGTCATCGCTTTCATTAGAATGATTTCTATCTGAATCATCAGTCTTACCTCTTCATCATCTACAGCATAGTATTTGTTATACTTTTTTTTATTATTATACTTTAAGTTCTAGGGTACATGTGCATAACATGCAGGTTTGTTACACATGTATACCTGTGCCATGTTGGTGTGCTGCACCCATCAACTCGTCAGCACCCATCAATTCGTCATTTATATCAGGTATAACTCCCAATGCAATCCCCCCCTCCCCCCTCCCCATGATAGGCCCGGATGTGTGATGTTCCCCTTCCCGAGTCCAAGTGATGTCATTGTTCAGTTCCCACCTATGAGTGAGAACATGCAGTGTTTGGTTTTCTGTTCTTGTGATAGTTTGCTAAGAATGATGGTTTCCAGCTGCATCCATGTCCCTATTGTTATACTTTTTAAAACATAAGCTATGCTTATATTTGATCAAATTGGGTTGTTTTATCTTTTATTACACAAACTTTTGGAAATATTAAATACATTCAAACAGGTGGTAAACTTTTCATTCAGCTGTTCCTAACATATTTATTCAACTTTAGTTCTTATGGCACTTACGTTTGCATTTTAATGATAAAGGGCAATACTGCAGACAGATGGGTACCAGTACTGTAATATGATAGGTGTTGCCAAGTGTTTTGTAGTATTTGTGCAGTGACTTGGCACTTTCAAAAATTCCATCTCTTTGCATTTTTTCACATCTAGCAAAAGAGCCCAGAAAGGACTGAGGTATAACCAACATTACTATTTGTGAATTCTTAAGAATATTTGCTCCATTTGAGATAATTGGTTGAAGCTTAGACTAAAGTGGAAAAGTTAATTGGAATGTGGGATTTCCTAACATTTCTCCAGCAATTCCTTAGTGATTAGTACAATCTTCTTTGTATAAGCCTGTACTGTGCTGTTGTATTGCTGATATTTGGGAATAGAGGGATGTTAGTTGACAGTGTTTACTTTTGTGATGGACTCTCCTGAATCAAGTTTGGTGTTCAGATAAAGTCTGTTTGGGAAACTGACGGAACCGCCACTTGTTACTGGCATTTCCATCATTGCCTCAAAGTTTCTTGAAAGAATGGCAGCTCTTCTTTTCTAGCAAGTAAGGTGGGGAAATAACTAAGAGAAAGGATGCCAGGTGTCTACAGAAGTGAGTGCTGACTGATCCTGTTTTCTTGCCAGAAATAAACTCTGGCTATTTATTTTGTTTAACTCTTTTTCTCTGGCAAGAAATATTTATTATCTCTTTAGAGGTCTTTTAGATGTGGGAATGTGAAGCTTTTCATTAGAATATTTTTCTGTTCAGGTAGGCTGGTAAGGAAAAAAAGAAAAGTATTGCATGAATATTTATGTATGTATTTTGTTTACTGTAGGATGGATATGCTCCCTAAAATCAATATCATATAAAAAGATAGGTTTTCAATGATCTCATCAGCAAATATTAAAAGGTAAAAATTCTTAGTGTTAATGAGAGTATAGAGAAGCAGATAGAAGGGTAAGCACATACATGTTTCTGGATAATATTTTAGTAATGTGTGTGTATACAGATATGCATATACTATGCACACCTTTAAATCTAGCAAAGCTACTTCTAATAATTTGACTAACATATTTTCACAAGTTTATAAACATACAAGGGGTTCTGTGGTTCTGTGTAGTATTTTTTGTAACAGTAAACAAATGGAAACTACTTAAATGTCCATCTACGGTACACAGGGGAATAATTAAATAAATTAATACACAGTAATGTAATGAAATACAATACAGTTATTAAAAAGAATGATGTGTCAGGATGTACCCAATGTGTTAAGTTAAAGGGGTAAATGATATGTACAGTAAGATCCCGTATTTGTGAAAATTCACTGTAGATACATGTATCTACTTTGATAACAATACAGCAAACTTTTTAAAGGCAAATACCGATACTAAATAATAACTTTCTATTAAAATATTGACAATAATATTCAGTAAGTCAAGTAATGAACTGGATACAGCTATCACAATAAGAATTGTGCTCACTGCAGATGGAAATTGATAGAGGAGAGTTCCGTCTTTCTGAAAAACACATTCTCTCTCTCTTGCTCTCTCTCCATATATATGTATACATATATACATATGTATATACATACATGTACATTTATACATGTGTGTGTGTGTGTGTGTGTATATATATACTTTTAAAAAAAAATTGTGACAGAGTCTCACTCTGTGGCCCAGGCTGGAGTGCAGTGGTGCAATTTCTGCTCATGGGAACCTCTGCCTCTGGGGCTCAAGCAATTTTCCCGCCTCAGCTTCCTGAGTAACTGAGATTACAGGCACGTGCCACAATGCCAAGGGAATTTTTGTATGTTTAGTAGGGATGAGAATTTGCCATGTTGGCCAGGCTGGTCTCAAACTCCTGATCTCAAGTGATCCTCCTAAAGTTCTGGGATTACAGGAATAAGCCACCATGCCCGACCAACACTCAGTATTTTTAAAAGTCTTTAAATTTTCCATATAATTATACAGAGTGACTATATAAGCATAAAAATCATAATAGTTTATAAAGTGCTATTATTTTTCCAAAACTTTTACATCCACAATTTTCTTTCCAATTCACTCATTGTTACTAGGGCAAAATGTTTGTTAGTCTTCGTACAGAGGTTTCCTTTTCTGAAATAAGAAAATTGGATCATACATTCCAGAAAAGTGCTTTGTGTTTAGGATTTATTATCAAGACACAAATGCTAAGACTTTTCAGAGAAGGACAAAGAAATACTGAAAGGACTGAGAGATAGAAACAAATATATACTTAAAGCTAAATATGTAGTTGTATGTATCTTTTCATGGCATTTTCTGTATGGGTTTGGCATGTGGTATGCTGGTCATTTGCCTGTTAGCTCTTCTATTCCTTAACTGCTTTTATAGTTTTCTGGTAATTTACAGAATGCAACAGTGGGAGAAATTAAAGCCACCAACTCTCAGTCAAATATGAAGTTGAAAAGAATGCATGCATTCATTCCAAAGAACTTACAAGTATTGTCTATGTATCTATATACTCCAAAGTGCTATTCTAAATGATACACATATACACAATAATCCATTTAATTCTTGCAACAGTGTTATGAGATAAGTATCATTATTATAACCATTAAACAGAAGACAAAACCAAGGCAAAGATATTAAGTAATACAATAGTCAACAAATGGTGGAACCAAAAGTGAACTCTTATTTTTATTTTTTATTTTTTTTCTTGTTAAGTTTTACTATGGTACAACATACATAGGATACAACTTATTCATTTTAAGTGTTCATCTGGGTTTGTTCATTTAGCCTAATGTTTCTGAATTTCATTCATTTGTGGTATGTCTCAGTAGGTGGTTTCTTTTTATTAATGAATACTATTCCATTGTATGGGTATACTACATTTTATCTGTTCTCCAGTTGGTAGATGTTTGAGTTGATTCTATTTTTAGGTATTATGAATCATGTTGCTTGAGCCCTTATTCTTAACCAATATTCTGAACTACATCTCCATAACATGAGTGATTTTTAGATAATCACTGTAAAATTTTTGCTATCTCTAGCTCTGATCATATATGTAGTGATAGATACAGAATCATAAATACATGAACACATGTATACATACATATACATATACATATATATCATCAATTCAGTATGTCTATATGTGTAATTATGATGCAGGATATTTCTCAGCCCCTTCGCCAGACTTGTGGAAGGGGCGCCCTGTCTACTTGTCCCACTGCACTCAACCTCTTGCAGGAGGGAGGGAGCGAGCATGGGATGTAGCCAGCTGCTCTGAGCTGTAAGCTCAGTAAGCTCCAAGTGGGGCCTGTGGCCAGACCAGCTGTGTCACTTCAAGGGGAACATGGCACTGCCCAAGTGAGGGTGCCCACGACCCCAAAACTCCAGAGGGGGTGTTACAGTGCTTCTTTACTTTTGTTGTCCCTGGATGGTGGTGTGTTAGCAGCTCAGTTGGCCCCTTGCCTCATCATGTGGACTGGCTGCCCTCTGCTGACAAATGCAAAGGGCCAGTGTCGTACCTGCACTCAGTGGGCCCCAAGCTCTTGTCTGGTGTCCAAGAAGAATGAGGTCATGTGGACAATTGAAGGATAGTGACGGTGGAGAATTCTACTGAGTGATGAAAACAGCTCTCAGTGGAGAGGGGAGCTGGCGAGGGGACAGGAAGATCAGGTCATCTTCCCTGGAGTTTCGTTGTCTCTTCCTTAAAGTCAGGCTGTCTCCCCTCTACCGACTGAATCTGGGGTCTTTATAGGCACAGGATGGGATGTGCATGCTGAGTGGTTTGTGAGTATGGAAAAAAGGTTAATGTGAAGACCTCACTCAAAGGTGGGCATGAAAGTGTATAAAACCAATTAGGAAAGGGCAGGTATGTATAAAATAGATGAAGGGTGGGGGATCAATCAGAGGAAAGCATGTCAAACAGGAGGACAAATTTGGAATCCAGCTCAAGGATTTAACTTGCAGCTTAACTTTCAGGCTTTAAACTGTATTCAACTTTAAGGAGGGGTTTCACCTGGTACCCAACCCTATCTGCCTAGGCATCTGGCTGCCCTCCTGTCACTATCAATTATATATATATATCTTCAACAATACGGGTATATATACAAATCCACATACAACTACATATATATCCAATCATATATACACACAAACATAAACATATATACAAAGTAATATAAAATTTAAATATTAGAATAATTATAATCCCTACATTATAAGGCTTTTTGTGTCAGTGATCCATTGTAAAAATTTCCACATTGTAAAAGATATTGCTAAACCTAAATTTTTAATAATTGAATGTGATTTTATTGTATCATTATATATACATTATTTCATCAATCCTGGGTTTTATAATTAGGAAAGTAAAATGTATTCTATTTTATATATCTGTGTTGACATGTCCTTTGCTGTTAAGGTGGAACATATTTATACATTTGAATAATGTAACTAGTTGCAACCAGTTACCTGTAATTAAAAATCTAAGTGCCTAGTACATTTCTATGTGATATATATGTGTGTGTGTGTGTGTGTGTGTGTGTGTGTATGTGTGTGTATGTAATATTTAATCACCTTAAAAGTAATTATCAATACTTCAGTTTTATTGATTGGGCACAGAGGCTCAGTGCAATTGAGCAACTTGCCCAAAATCATATTGCTAGTGAGTGGCTCAAATGGAATTTGAACTAGACAGGTCTTTTTCTAAGCTAGTTTTATGATTCCATCATGTCTAATACATATTGACCTTCAAAGTGAAATACAAAAAATGTGTAACTGATACTGTGAATCACAGATCTTGGAATATTATAGCTAGAATAAGAAAACCACGAACAATAGCAACAGACACTGTTCCAGTCCCTTTATAGTTATATGATCTTTTGTTCCTCATTACAACCGATGACTTTAGAGATTATTGATGTATAGTTCTTTGTTCTGTGGGCAGGTAAGCTTTTAGAAAGAACACATATCACCACTTAAATAAAAGTCAGATTTGGAAAGATAATTTCTTTATTAAAATATCAAATAAATATCAAACATACATCCAAAGTGGACCTTGTTTCTTCAAACAAATAGTTTAATTTCAGCTACAATAATTATGCCACTAATTCAAACAAGTATATTTGTAATGTCTAATGAGGAGTAAAAAGGAAGAGTGTGATTACTCCTACCTGTGATGTTTCTCTTATTTATTATGCAAATAATTTTGAACACCTACTTGCTGCAGGCACTAGAGCTTGGAACAAACAAAAAGCTCCCAGGAAACTTTCACACAGGGATGACTCTTTATGTGGGTTTTGAAAGACAGGTAAGCGCCCACCAGAGGAGTAGGGAGAAGACATCCTTAACTAGGAAAAACATGAATACAGGGTTTGAGCTGGGAAAATACAAGGTGAATCAAAGAAATGGTGAATAGAAATCACCACGAGCACATGTGCACACACACACACACACACACACACACACACACACACACTTCTAATTTCTTGAGAGAACAATTTGATCTTCCTGTTTGCTGATATCTCTCTTCCTAAGCAGTCTCTCTTTTCATAGCAAAATGAACACGGGGTATTTTCCTAAGCAAGTTTTTTGTGTTTATTATTTTAATAGTATTAATAATTATATTTTACATTATAATTTGGATAGTATTTTAAAAGCTTAGTATTGATTTACTGTTATTATTCGGCTGTTTTAATGTTATTTAATCGTTATTGAAACAGCTGTTAAAACAAGTTTATTCTGCAACATTAACTGTGGAGAAATCACTAGATATAAACATATAATACAAGACTTTGAAAGATTTATAATCTAACTGTGGGGTCTAGAAGGTGGTTCCGGGAAATTAATGTAGCTTATAAGGTCATATTTTGCCCTTTGTTTCTGTGATCTGTTAAAATATAAGTACTTTCTTCAGTCAACCCTTAAAAGCCAGTGCGTGAACTCCTCTTCTCTTTTTCCAAAAGTCATGCTAATAATGTAATTCCTTTCTTGTTCTTATTTTCACTGTCTCCTGTGTTACTGACTTCTAAAATGGATTTACAGTGCCTTAATAGTACAAAGAAAAACTATGAGAGAATTTAAAGTGTTGGGGACTCTTTTGTTTTTTTAACTTCAATAACTAAATAGCTCCTGTTAAATGTAGGTGGGAAAAGTTTCTCTGCATCATCACTGGGTTTTGAACTTAGAGTCTGTCCATCTACTATAATAGAATTTGAAGATAATAGTGTTAGGGATCTTCATGCAATAATAAGCGAGACACCGATATTGCAATAGAAGTGGGTTACGTAATTCATGATCAATCACTAAGAGGAAATGTGAAAGTTGAGTGTCTTATAGTATTTTCATTTGCTGGGTCAGAGTTTAAGGAATTAAGCTGTAACCAGAGAATTTAATTACTGTTTGAAAGCCTGCCGCTGCTGCTTTGCCTCAGGATGGCTCTGGCACGAGGTTTCTGCTGATGATTTTCTCAATTGATGCCCTGCCTTCCAGGCCGGGTTGGAATGAGATCATTCACAATTACCAGAAGATATTTGAAAATACATGTTTTATTGTAACAGAAAAAATACAAATAATAAAATAAATTTTCACAAATTTTATCACCTATATTTTGATATTTTGATGTATACCCTTATAGCTTATTTTAATGAATATATATTTTTATATATGTATATATTTATTAATCATGTATGTTCAGTAGTTATTTATTTTATTTATTTATTTTTTTAAGACAGAGTCTCATTCTGTCACCCAGGCTGGAGTGCAGTGGCATGATCTCAGTTCAATGCGACCTCTGCCTCCCCAGTTCAAGCGGTTCACCTGCCTTAGCCTCCTGAGTAGCTGGAGTTACAGGTGTCTGCCACCACACCAGGCTAATTGTTTTGTATTTTAAGTAGAGACAGGGTTTCACCCTATTGGCAAGGCTGGTCTTGAACTCCTGACCTCAAGTGATCTGTCCACTTCAGCCTCCCAAACTGCTAGGATTACAGGCGTAAGCCACCATGCCTGGCCCATTATTTATCAGTATATCTCTTAATCAAAGCTGATACAATACTATTTTAAATATTACAGGATCTTTTTACAATTAAAATACGGAGCTAGAATTTTTAGATATTCTTAACGAACATGATTTCTAACGGTGACAGCACTTACTATTGACATTTTTCTGGTATAGTTGCAGTGTGAAATATATTTTAGTTGCTTCATTAGATCTAGCCCAACTATAAGTGCAGTTTTCAATATTTAACAACTCTCTTCTAATATACTACTTCAGCAATGCTGTTATATTCCGAGATGGTTACTTGGGCAGGAACTTGTTTTTTTCCAGTGAAGTCAGGCAATCAGGCTTTACTGACTTTATGAAAGCCATGAGCACTTCTCTAGGTAGAGGGATCCATCTCATGATGGGTTAAACACTGATAACTTGGCCAAAAAAATTTTTGCTTTAATTGAGAGGAAATATCTATTTGGACCATATCTAGGAGACTCTATATCTGAAAATATTTGTAAAGATGGAATAAGCAATTATAAGGAAATTAGTCATTTTTATGGCTGCCAAAAGAGAATTGGCCAAATAAGTGATTGGCGCTACAGAGATACAGCACCTGTAAATTAGAAACAAAAATCAAAACACAGACACACACACAATAATCCTGAGGCCAGAAAAGGAATATATTTTTCTTTAGTTTTGGATGGAATAAAATACCTTATTCCCATGGAAACAAAACCAGCTCTCTCTTTAACAATGAAAACATTTAAAATTAGAAATATGAATCACTCTTTAAGAAGAGAATTATTTTAATTAAAGAAAACTGAAAACAAATACCTTGACTCTAGCAGTACTTTATTTATCAAGTTTGTGCAGTAAAAAATCTTAATTTCTGTTGTTAAAAAAAAAAGCCAAATTCACAAACTGGTAAACCCTAAACCCAAGTCTTGGTTAACAAATTATTCAGTACAGAAATGGTTTAGTAGAATAAGATTTAGTGAGACTACACATTCTCCCTCTATTACACATGATAGATTTTGTTTTCCTCTTGTATGTAAGGATATTTCTCTTGCTGTCAAATTGTTTACTACAAGAGCCTATCATTTCCCAGCTAAAATGCAAACCTGTATATTTTTATAAAAGTCAAGGTTTGTGAAACACATTTTAAATAGTTAAGGAATGCCACAGAACACAGCAAGTATAAAAACTAATAACTTCTTAAACGTAGTTAAATTTATTTCAGATATAATCAAATAAAATTAACTTACTGTGTTTTGTATTCTTTCCTACTTGATCCAGTCAGAATTGTGTTCAGTCTCACATGAAGCCACAGCATTAGCAAAGAAGAGAGTCATTTATTTCATTCAACAAGAAGTTCAGATATTGGTATGGTAACTCAATTATCCCTTCAAAGAACAAAGCTTATTTTATCTTCCTGTTTTAACACTTTTAGTGAAGGCTGTTCTACATCCATGTTTCAGGGTAGTAAATGTAGAAAAAAGAGGAGACAGCATCAGAAGACTATTGCTCATATCTCATTGGAAGAACTTTGTCTAATGTCCATCTCTAGTTGCAGGGGAGGTTGGAAAATTGCATACAACTGAAAAAGGGAAGGAGGGGAATGGTTTGAAAGGTTGTTGTATGGGTATACTTATAGCATCTGCCACCAACAACCTCTTTAGCTTCTCAGCATGTATATATGCCTTTTCTACACCTACACTTACTTTAAATGAATTCATTCTCTCCCTTTCAATGTAGGTAATCCAAAAATTATATTCAGTTACTGCATTTAGCTTGAAGTTCAGGATCTGTCTGTAATCTCTTCACAAGCTTCAGGTTTGGTCTTTGTGGATCCTGGGACACAAATTAAACACTATGCATCTTCATCCAGCACTCCCAATGTATTGTTGTGGAGAGAAAATAAAATAGGATAACAATTTAAAATTTCTCATTTAGTAAGAGAGAAAATGGAAAATACATAGTCTGTGTATGTAGCAACCATAGGGTCCCCTGGACAGATATGTTCAGGACTTCCTGATGCTAGCAGCAGAAGTAGTTTCTGGGTTAGCCAATCTTGTATGACCTGCTACTTTCTGGATGAATTTTGTTTATCAATTTCCCTCCACTACTTTGAGTCTATATACAGGTTAATCTTCCTTGCTCATTTCGTCAGTGGCTACACTCAAGGGTGAGTACTGTGAAAGGTGAAAGTAAATTAAAAAGGGCTCTAAAATAATTAAAAGTCATTCCATTATGTACAATATCCATAAATGGGGACCATCCCAGGAAATCCAGGCATGTGGTCTTCCTAGCTGGGGAGATGCTCTGCTTGGAGTCCTTTTTTTTTTCTTTTAATTGCTGTGAGTGCAGGGACACAGGAATTACTTTAAGTACAGCTATAGCCAGCCACATGTGAGACACATTGGCTAATGTCCATCTCTAGTTGCAGGGGAGGTTGGGAAATTGCATCAAACTAAAAAGGGAAGGAGGGGAGTGGTTTGAAAAGTTGTTGTATGAGTGTACTTATAGCATCTGCCACCAACAATCTCCTTAGCTTCTCTGCATGTATATATGACTTTTGGGCAATACTGCTTCCTGGAAAATTTACCAGGCTTCCAGGAGATGGGCTCTAAGACAATTTTATGAGCAAGTAACCACATAAGCCTGGACAATTTTGACTCTTAGCTCTTGGCTCCTCTGTTCTGATCAATTCATCTCCCTTAACCTAATGGCTGCAGCCTCAGTTCCAGAAAAATAATATTCCAGAGTGAGAATGCAACACCTTTAATTTGGTTTTTGCTGCTAAGCTACCATTCATTTTCACTCAAAGGCCTCTTAAAGGATGGTGCTGGAAAAGCCCTCGGGCAACAATTTTATCTCTTTCTGAAGTTGCACTTAGAAACCTCTGCTTGTACAGGTACCTTTTTGTATACAGAATCAGCTGGCTTTTGGCAACCCTGCAGAGTTCCAAATTATAATATTCTCAGTCAATTTACATTGCAGGACACTAGCAAATGCACCTCTTTTGAACATGGCTGCTCTCCTTTGAATCTCTACCTATAAACTGTCTAGATTCGGTGTGAGTGTCTCTCTGTGTATGGTAGTATATTTTTGAAAGGGGGAAGCATTTAATAATCACTTGGCAATATTTTGAATTTTATTTCCTACCATTCCCACTAATAAAAAAGCCTCAGCTGGCATCGTGGTCAAAGTTTATACATATAGTGAGCAAGATTTGACC
This sequence comes from Rhinopithecus bieti, assembly GCF_001698545.2. Taxonomy (NCBI): domain Eukaryota; kingdom Metazoa; phylum Chordata; class Mammalia; order Primates; family Cercopithecidae; genus Rhinopithecus; species Rhinopithecus bieti. The sequence continues at coordinate 769,244 of NW_016826783.1, read as the reverse complement.
AGCTGTTTTGCAATTGCTTATCAAAATATATCGGCTTTCTAGCCTGAGGTGATTAAATCTTCACTCTGTGTACCAGCATCTCTTCCACTGAGTCAGTTCTACGTTTTTAGACTCCGTTACTTGCCATTGCCTTCATGCTTTAACAATTATTATGTTAGTGAGCATTCTTAGTTGCAAACAAAGCAGTCCACTTTGGTTAGTTTAGGCAGAGAAAGATTCTTTATAGACTACTAGGTCACTCAAGAATCATTGTAGAAGTTCAAGTACCAGCTTCTAAAGCTACTGTGTGGAAACTGGGTCAAGTTATGTGGCAGCGTTTCTTTGGTGAAAACACCAATCAATTCTTTTGCCCCTCGGGACTAAATAGTACTGTGAAACCCTGTATGACAGTACTATATAGCATCCACTGTTGGGGGGGAAAAGCAGTTCCCATGATAAGGACACTGTGCCCCTTTGAGTTTACACCTTGCTTGAATGCAGGGTAAATACCTGGAACGTAGCTGCAAAGGAATCCAGGAAAGTGAGTTATCTAACTTGAGTCTTCAGAAGATGAGCAACACAAGGAGGGATCTGGTCAAAATGGAAGCAGAATGCTGGAGAGCCTGGGCCTCCATACATGATGCTTCCCCACTACAGAATCATCAACTGAATCTCCAGTTTCAAACCCATCACGACACCCTTAGGTAATCTTCAACATTTGAAACAGCAGCCCCGCTCTTACCTTTGCTCTGTGAAGTAAAAGTGTAAGTTTCTGACAGTTTCGATGTGAAACAGAATGGCAAACTTAATATTCCTCAAAAAACAGCTGTTTGGAAGAGAAAGAATGTAAGAGCTGGCCAGTCTTTATGGGGAACGAAAGTAGAACCAATGTTAGTTGTGACAAATACTAGTAATGTGACAGGTTAGTAAATAATTAGGGTTCAGGGCATACAGAAAGGCTCTGTGCTATTGTTGCAACTCTTTTGTAAATCTAAAATTATTCTAAAATAAAAAGTTCCTTTAATTAGAAAAATGAAAAAAAAAACAATCAGAAATGCAGAGAGACTCAAACTCTCAAGGCAAATTACAAGTACACTTATACAAAGCACATCATTGGTCATTTATATTTGTCCTTCATCTATTTGTATCACATTTATTTTAAACAGAAATTTGGAAAGAAAGATAGTATTGTCTCTCCCTCCTTTTTCTATATCATATGTATGTATTATGTAGAAAGACACATGCCCATGTGTGTATGTTTATCGACCCATATAGTTACTACTATTTTGTATGGATTGCTATTTGTGTGTGTATTTAACCACTTAATAAATTTTTACCTTGCTTTTATAGTAAAAACTAGAATCTCAAAAAAAAAGGCCTCAAAATGAGATAGAATATTTTTTCTTGTGAAGGAATAGATTCTAGAAATGTTTACCAATCTTTATTATCTAGAGCTTGTTATCTATTGTGCCTGCTATTTGCAGGTAAAAAATACATTAGAACTCTGTCTTCCAGGACTTATATAAACTCTGATGATTTATTTATCAAAAAATGACAAAAAGGGACATCTTTCTGCATTTGCAGTGTATTGAGAGTTAAGTTTAAGATGACAACTGTCTCTTTTGCTACTCTGAAATGCCTTTCTGTCTTTTTCTGAGATAAGAATGAAATAAACTAGTGGTTGTGTCTTTGTTTCTACTTAGACTTTTCTTCTTTTTGAGAGCAAGGAACTTAAAATGTTAGCCATTTTTAATATAAATTTTGGGCAAATTACCGAAGAGGTTATCCAAATATGCTTGCTACAATAATTTCAGGTGTGGGTTCATACAGTTATCTCGGGAATTCTGGGTCAATGGGAGACAACTGTGCTGTTACTAGCCTGACTGCTCTCCATGGTTGATAGTGGGCTTTGTTAGCTGCTCCAGACACAATGTCATGGATTAATTCTTCCTTTCACCCCCCCAATTTCTACCACATTTTACTAATAAAATAGCGCAAACTTAGGTATGTTTATGAATATATTTCTAAGAATGACAAAATTATTTTTTCCTCAAATATAAAAGGGATTTTACTTTGGTGAAACTTTGCAGACTTTAGTGAATATTTGTTGAAAGATACATGACAGAAATAATCAATAAGAGATATATTAAACATAGGCTCTAACTTCAAAAAGAATGTGTGGAACTTATGGAATAATGGCATATTATAGCTAATAGGGATCAAACATTGCCTGCACTATGCTAACTGCTATAAGGTGTTATCTACCATTTCCCGCAGACATTTTCTAAGACAAGTGTTATTATCCCATGTTATTTATAGATAAAGTAACTGAGATTTATAGAAGTTAAGTTAGGTAGACATAGTAGTTCTCAACCCTGTCAGACCCAATGATTCATTTTTATGTGAAATAATTCATAATGACCCATTTTATGCTGAAACAAAGTAATGTATGATTTAACCTATATAGATATAATTTGAAAAATCAGTATAATGTTCCAACCTAAAATGAAGGAGAACTAAAAGTATTCTAATATGTATTTTAATGTGTAAGGGCTTGGCTACAACTACCCTAGAATACATAGTAGACACAGGCTTTCACAGTCGATAGAATTAACATGAATATGACCATTTCAAATGCACACTGATACAAACACTATAAATACTATAGTTCAAACACTATAGTTCAAATGCTTTGTGTAGTTTCGACATGGGTGATGTAATTTTTCAAAATGGAAAACAAGCCTTGGTGAATTTCTTAACAGCAACAACAACAAAACCTTCTTTGATTAGTGAGTGACAGGCTAGTTCCTTTCCAGGACATTTCAGCGTCTAGTAAACGATGCAAAAGACATGGTGTTTCTACCTAAAAGAATTACATACTGAGCTAAGATAATTATCAATGAGTTAAGCAATTCCCTTAATGCCTTATGGGTCATTTTAAATCATGCACCCTGTCCTGTACATAGTGGGGTGTCTAAATCTCTAGCCTGTTCCACTGAATGCCAGTAGAGTACTGTCCTTGAATGTTCGTGAAAACCAAAAATGTCCCAGAAACTAGTAAAATGCTCTGTGTTGAAAACTCCTATGTTAAGTAGAAACAGTGGTGCTACAATTCGCATATAGTCTTGTCAGATTCAAATATTATTCTTGTATGTGCCGTATTATTTTGCCTTATAAGTTAATGAAAGAGACATTATACTGTTAGGAATCCTTAAACACTTTTTGCACCATGAACCTGTTGGGAAGTCTAGTGAAAACCATGGATGTCTTTTCAAAATGTACCTTTTCATATAAAAAATAAAATTCATAGAATTAAATCAATTATATTGAAACATAGTTTTAGTTTAATGATAGGTACAAATAATATTTTGAGGTTCATAACACTTACAATGTTATATGTAAGTATCTGTGGTTGTATTGATGACAAAAATGCTGTTGTAGTTTGTTACCTATATTCATAATTGAAAATATAAAGATGATCTCTTCCTCTCTCTATATATATGTATTTTATGCATATATATGTATAAAACATGTATGTATGCATAAAATATGTATAATACATGTATATATATTATGCATGCATAATATGCATAAAATATATACATGTATTATACATATGTATGCATAAAATACATGTTTTATACATATATCTATATTAATTATAGATAATACAGATATAAATTATATAGAAAGATATCTATATCTATATATATTATATAGATAATATATAGTATGTATATTCTCTGTGTGTGTGTGTATATATAATATACGTATTTTAATCCAAGTTCAAGATTGCTCAGAACTCATCCATGAACCCTGAGATAAAGCATCCGTACTAGAGGAAATCATGTACAGGATACACAGGGAGCATACAGTTGATCACAACTAAATGGTTCAATAAGTTGTAGGAAAAGTGATACACTATACATCAGTTAACTTGCTGATTCCTAAAGATTGGTTAGTTAACAGGCAGAAAAGCCTAGGGAAGAGTGTATACAAGAATCATAGTGTCAGAAAAGTCCGTAGTATGTGTAGGCAATACTAAGTAGCTTGCTTCAACAAAAGAGGGTAGAGGAAACCTGGAAATTAACAATGGACTAGAATGTACAGTTTGTTCTTTAAATCAGAAGGATTTTACTCTAATTCTACTTGATTTAACAATATCTTATGTGCTCACTGGGATTTTTAGTTTTTCAAGTCCTTCAGAAAACTCTTATTGTCATTTTGTAGTCTGTGAAGTCCACATTCTCAACACCCATTGCAATAAAATTAGCTTTATTTTTATGGTGAAGAATTTTCCAAGCATGGATATTTTTATCAAGATAACTATTGTCAATAGGAAATATGGCATAAGTGAAAATATCACAAGCAAAGATTTCTGACCGGTATTTGACTATATCTAAATCAGTTGAAGGAAATAGGATGGAATGGGATTCGATTTTCCCTTATTAACATTATTTAACTTTTCTTCAGTATATTTGCATTATGTGCCTGCAACATCCCATGGATAGATGTAATGAGTTATCTCATTTATTATGTTGTATATTGTGCCTTTCTAGAATAGATGGAAAATAAAGTACTAACATCAGATGCAATTTAGTGCAGTTTTCAATGGTTGTTAACTTATCCACATTTATTTTCAGTGAGTGTCATAACTCCACAGATCGAATCAAAGTCAGAGTATGGGATGAAGATGATGATATTAAATCCAGAGTCAAGCAACATTTCAAGAAGGAGTCAGATGATTTTCTGGGACAAACAATTGTAGAAGTGAGGACCCTGAGTGGAGAAATGGATGTCTGGTACAACTTAGGTGATTATTTTTTTTATCTACTCGAAAACAAGTTAAATAAAACCCCTGAATGCCTGTGGCATGTATTATATTCCCATGTAAGTAAAAATAACCAGTGCCTTTCCAGGACATTCTGTTGGACTGTAGATGATTCATTTCATTGACAAGAAAAGGGTATTCTTTTTTCAACACTATTAAAAGACTTTGATAAATCTGAGGTGAAAAGAGAAAACCCTTTCCAAGAACTACCTAGATGTCTTTTAGAGAAAATGTTATTGCATTCTTAATTTTAATGCATGAAATACAGCTTCATAAACCTTTGCCAAATACGTGGGAAACAAATAATCTATTATTTAATGCTGTTTGACTTATTTCCTTCTTGTCCATTGATGGAATTTTGGCAATGAAGGAAAAATGTATTTTGAATTGCTTTCCAAGGATAGTATAAAAGTAGGGTTTAGTTGACAAAGCCAAGTAAATATGTGAACTCATGCAGACTCTCATGATGAAGATATTGAGAAGGTGATTAGTTGGAATGATTTTAAAAATTATTATAGAACCAGAAATTAAATAAGGTAAGTTTTGATTTAACTTTTACTAGAATAGAATAATAACATAGAATTTCAATGGTGATTTAATAGTAGTAAAAATATATGGGTCGGAGTCCGAGATGGGCGGATCATGAGGTCAGGAGATCGAGACCATCCTGGCTAACACGGTGAAACCCCGTCTCTACTAATATACAAAAAAAATTAGCCGGGTGAGGTGGCGGGCGCCTGTAGTCCCAGCTACTCCGGAGGCTGAGCCAAGAGAATTGCGTGAACCGGGAGGCAGAGCTTTCGGTGAGCCGAGATGGCGCCACTGCACTCCAGCCTGGGCGACAGAGCGAGATTCCGTCTCAAACAAAACAAAACAAAACAAACAAACAAACAAACAAAAAATATATGGGTCACCCCAGTTTCTGCAAAGGCACGATCTGAAGATGTCTTAATCATATCCTATAAAGTGTTTTAATTAACCTTTTGTGGGCTGGCTGGATATGAGTTAAAGAGTTGACACATTCCTCAGGTTAAAAAGAATCACCACTTAGGATACCAACATATGTTAACAAAATAAAAAGTGCTTTTGACTTTAAAAAAATAATCTGCATACTTTTAGTAATGAAATAATTGACAAACTAAAAGGAGAAGGTCACATAGAATTCATGAAACTCTAGATTACAGGATAATTCAATGAAAGAGAGATATTTAATTTATCTAAACACAGATGATTCAAGTTAAACTAAGAACTAATTATCAAAACTATTTTAAGAAATCTTCCTTAAAGAAGATTGGTACTCTTACGGATTGCAGTAGAATTTTTACCTCTCCTATAATGAGCCACCCCCCAAAGCTTGTTTTAACTATTAAATGACTTCATATATGAAAATAGAGATACTAACAGGGTAAATTTCAGGCTATTAACTCTGTGGAACATTCACCAATTATTTCTTTATGAAAGAGGTTTATCTTTATGTGGACTTTTTTTTTCTGTAATACGTTAACATTTTCTTGGGTTGAGGCAGTAAAGTTGTAAGTCAGAACAGAAATTTCTCCCATTTGTTCTTTTAACAAAACATATATGAGTGCCTAGCACAGTGGCTCACACCTGTCATCCCAACATTTTGGGAGGTCGAGGAGGGAGGATTGCTTAAGGCCAGGAGTTTGATTTCAGACTGGACAACATAGTGAGACCCATCTCTACCAAAAATTTAAAAAAATATTCGCCGAGCATGGTGCCATGTGCCTGTAGTCACAGCTACTCTGGAGGCTGAGGCAGGAGGATCACTTGAGCCCAGGACACTGAGGCTGCAGTGAACTAAAAGATTATGCCACTGCACTCCAGCCTGGGTGACAGAGTGAGACCTTGTATATAAATAAAAAAAGAAGAAGAAGAAGAAGAAGAAGAAGAAGAAGAAGGAGGAGGAGGAGGAGGAGGAGGAGGAGGAGGAATGAGAAGAAAGAAGAACCAAAAAAACACCATGTACCAGTATATATTCAGGAACTTGCTGAGGAATTTGAGTATGCTGCTCTTAGTAGAATCAGCCATCCAGCTCTTATGCTGAAACTGTCCTTCAGTCTATGAGATGAAAATATGATGAAACACAATATTGTAAGTCTGTACCTACTCACACTCAGTACATTTTTGTCCTCACTGCTGATGTTTAACCTTTGAGAGAGAGAAAAAAAGAGAGAGTGTGTACAGGTTTTACCTTTTTCAGCTTTGTGTAAAATCCCTGAATACATTCTATCCAAACAAATAACCTGTTTCTATTCTTGATACACCTTTCTCATCACTTAAAATTCATTCTACTACACAAAGGAAGTTTTGACCAAAAGCCTTGGGTGTCCACGCGGAGCCTGCTTCCCAAAGATCCTTTGGGATGATAACAGTCAAAAATCAAAGAACCAACAAATCTCCCCTGGAGTTCTGGAAAGAGGTGTGTGATGAAAAAGACCTTAGGTCTTGCATTTCTCTTGGCCCCAGCAGAGAATTTTAATATTTGTTGAGAATCAACTCCCTCTCAGCCAGTAGGAAAATTGCTTATGATCCTGGCACTTAGAAGGGAAGAATCTTTGTAACACAAATGACTGTTAAATAATAAAAGTGAAAAGTCATCAGACGTTCCCTAAGAGAGATATCATCTTCATTATTTAACTGTACCTTATATGGCTAAAGGTACAACTATGTTTAGAAAGAGGGCCAATTTAAAGTCCTCCGCACTGACTTTGTGTCACTTACCTAAATCCTATTTTCATTTGTGAAATGGGTCAGATTGCCAGAAATGGGTCGTGAACTTAGGACCCCCCTGCTACAATCACAGCCTAGAAGTTTATGCCTTTATTTATCTCAGAGCTATTGATCAGTTCATACTGAACACATACACACATTTTATGGCTAAATTGACTATACATTGTTTCCATTCAAATAAACAATCTAACACTTATAAGTTAGCCTAGGTTATAGACTGTCGGTCTTTATAAATCACTGACAATGAAAACTATTAGCAACATTTTTTTATTAACCAGAACTTTGGCTCATCTTTTCAAGTACAGAAAGAAAAGAAACCAAGTAGTGATAGCTTTCAGACAAAATGATTTCCTATTTGTACACCATTTTTCTTAATTTTGATTGCCAAATAACTTATTTAATTTCATTGTATAAACTGATCAAGTACACAGAAATATATATGAGAATGGCAAGGTTTTCTGATTAGTTTTTTTTTTATTTGGAATATCTATAAGACAATTGACAATTATAATAACATAATAGGCAAATATCTTAAATTGTATTTAGGGGAATCATGGTTACTTTCTTCTGTTTTTAAATAGAGACAGGGTCTCACTATGTTAGACAGGATGAAGTGCCCTGGTGTGATCATAGCTTAGTATAACCTCAAACTCCTGAGCTCAAGACATCCTCTCCCTCAGCCTCCTAATTAGCTAGGACTACAGGCAAGCACCAACACACCTGCCTAATGAAAAAAAAAAAATGTAGAGACTAGATCTTGTTATGTTGCCTAGGTTGGTCTCAAACTCCTAGCATTAAGTGATACTCCCACGTTGGCTTCCCAAAACACTGAGATTATAGGCAAGAGCAACCACATGTGGTCTCATTATGGTTACTTAACAAGCAACTCTGACTCAGAAAAATAGTTTTAGCTACTTAAGTCTTTTTTTTTTAAGCTTTTGAGAGGTCATACGAGAAAAACATTATTGTCAGACATGACTGACAAATTGCTTTTTTGCTTTATCAGAGAAAAGGACAGATAAGTCAGCTGTATCTGGGGCCATACGATTGAAAATCAATGTGGAGATAAAAGGAGAAGAGAAGGTTGCTCCATATCATATTCAATATACCTGTTTACATGAGGTAAATAAATGGAATTTTACTAATACAAAATATAAGAAATGTTCTTGATTATGGATTATAAAACAGAATATTTGGTTTTAAAAATCATTGAATTTGTAGAGTGGTTCCTGGAGTTCTGACTCTATACTACAGCAGGCGATATAATATCATAAATTCTATGTATTGTATTACCCCTGATGAACTTGTCATCTAATGAGAGTTTAGAACAAGCCTGTGAGGCAGCTGTGAATAGGCAGTAAGATGATAATGCATAAGTAGATACAAAAACATTACTGTTCTTCCAAAGGGGAAGAAGAGTAATAACAATATTGATTGAAGAAATGGGTCACGCCACATATTTTGGAAGCATTAAATATGCAGTAGTTTGGTAATGCAGGAGAGGATCAAATCATAACTGTGTTTTGAGAACTCTGAGTTAGAGTTCAGATTTTATTGAAGATTTAATTAGGACTCTATTTATAACTAGAAACATAAAAATGTGGTGCTGTTTCAATGGCTTTTGGGAGCCAATGTCATAAGCAGTTAACTTTTCTTCCTGTTTCTGAGTACAGCAAACTGTTTCATACATATTGCACACTCTTCCATGTTAACTTCTCTTTCCACAAACATATCAGTATGGAGAGAATAAGATGTGGTTACTCACCCAAAAGGTAGGGCCTAGTTGGCTTAGAGAGAGGTAAACACCATCCAACATCAATCAAAAGCACAGTTTCACCAGTTTCCTTTTGTGTCTCAGTATAGAAGCACAGGTAAATCATCTTGGGATTCTGTCGAATGTTTGTCTCTGAGAGGTTAGTTACAAGTGTCACTGGAGACTTTCTCTGATGCAAATAATACTTGTCTCATATCAACAAATAGGGGAAGCTGAGGAATGTACTCTTCTTCATGTTTTTCAAAGTAACAAAGTACCTTCCTCAGAAAAAGACAACTGAAAAGTAGCTTTACTTTTTTCCATATTATTTTTTCTAAATATATTCATGAAAATTTATGCATTTAAATATACCCCATTTTACTAAAAAAGAAATGAGGAACAGTGTTCAAATTGTGTGAATATCACACAGTAATTAGGTATACGACCTAGGTTTATTTCATAATCACAGTTTTGTGGTCAGTGATATCATTCCTTCACGAGAGACGGTTCATTTTCAGACCAATAAAAGAAATCCCTTGAACTGGCATGATGAAGAATTCTGGCCTTAAAGTGTGTGTACAGTCAGAGAAATAGCAGTACACTTCACTTTACAGAGTCTTTTCTACTGGTCCAAGAACCAGAAAGAACAGAAGTCTAAGAAAAAGTTCTTCAGTTTACCCTGGCTTCATCAAAGTAGCAGTTGCTAAGCTTAGACGCAAAAAGGAATTGAGAGTAGTAATTTTATATCACTCCAAAATTCTTCAACATTCACTTTCAGCCTCATTTCATTGCCCTTACTCTTACCATTTTGCAGCCCAAACCCTTTAGTATCATTTACATAGCTAAATTTTGCCTTAACATAGTCAAAATCACATTATTCATCCAGGGCACCATAATTTACTCAGAATCCCTGAATGCAAAATATGCTCTATCATGTAGAAATGATTTCATGCAAAAACACTTCCTTCTGCAAATGGTTTGGTATGTACAAAATATTTGAATCATTGATTCTGTGCAGACCAACCCAACTTGACTGCCTAAAGTACCTTAGGAAGGTACTTTATCACTTTGAACATGAATATGGGTACATTCTTCGGCCTCACCTCATATTTTTTGATGTAAGACAAATATCATTTGTGTCAGGGAGTCGCCAGTGACACCTCTAACTAACCTCTCAACTGCAGTGTAATAGAATCTAATTCTGAGAGTGGAACTCGGTGATGTGTGTTTTAATAAGCCTTCCAGGTGATTCTTGTATACTTTAAAGTTTGAGAACCAATGCCTTATTCGCTGAGGAAACTAAAGCCTTGACAAGGTTACAAAGCCTGTTACTGTCAAAGACCCATCCAGAGCTATTATGACATCTTGTCTTAAATATCAAACTATGTCCTTTCTTTCCATATTTGTATCAGTGCTTTTACCCAGGCAGAAATCAAAGCAGATTTTGCATAAAAGATGAATTGAGTTAGAATAAAAATTCGAGGTATTCCTATTGCTTGCAGATGCCGATGAAACTTTAGAGGCAATGACAGTGCAAGTGCATTTTACTGAAAGTTTTAGTTAAATATTTCTGGCCTATTCTGAGGAATCACTGAACAATTAAAAACCACTTGCTTTTAGAATCTGTTCCATTACTTGACTGAAGTGAAATCTAATGGTGGAGTGAAAATCCCAGAAGTCAAAGGGGATGAAGCCTGGAAGGTTTTCTTTGATGATGCTTCCCAGGAAATAGTTGATGAATTTGCTATGCGTTATGGAATTGAATCCATTTATCAAGCTATGACGTAAGTACTACAGAACATATACCTGGTCAATATCTCTATTAAAATATAAAGAAAGAAAGGAGCATTCATCTCACTTCTAATTCAAATGAAGCTGATTAAAACGAGGATTATATTTCACTGTGCATGTTTGATGCTGACTACTCACTCTTACAGCTGTAAAGTATTAATGGCTTGGTAATTCACTACCACCATCCTCCAATCCTTGCTCTGTTCTCCGAGTGTGGTTCCTTGACAAATAGTATCAACAACACCTGGCAACTTAGCAATGCAAATTATCCACCCCATCCCAGACCTGCTGAACCAGAAACTGAGGGTGGAATCCAGCAACCTATGGTTTAGCAAGTCTTCCAGGTGATTCTCATATACTTCAAAGTTTGAGAGTCAATGACTTATTCCATATCTGAGGTAACTAAAGTCCTGGTTTGTCCAAGGTCACAAAGCCTATTAGTGAGAGAGACAGGTCCAGAGTTAGTATGATGTCTTGTTCCAAATATTAGACTATGTCTTTCCTTCTCATATTTATAGCAGTACTGCTAATTCAGTAAAACAAAGATTTATTTAGCACTCATAGAACCCAAACCGTATAAAAAATGTGATGCCACAGAATTGACTTATTATAATTTCAATGAGGATTTAGAACCGAATTTCAGTAAGGGTTTAGTAATGAACAAAAGTGTTCGTTACTTCCCCATAATTTACTTTTTGAGACCTGGTCTAAGTTTATAAGTGTAAGTGGTTCAGATATATACCAGGTGTAATATGCAAACTATTTATATGCATATATTAGATGACTTTTTTCATATTAACAACAAGATCTCATTTTCATGTGAACTGAATAGATACTGGCCCAGATAATCAGTCAATTTCAATCATCTTAATAATGAATGAAGACTGGGTCAAAATCAGTGTTCCTTTCTTTCTTTTTTTATTTTATTTTTTAATATACTATAAGTTCTGGGGTACATGTGCAGAATCTGCACGTTTGTTACATAGGTATACATGTGCCATGGTGGTTTGCTGCACCCATCAACCCATCATCTACATTAGGTATTTCTCCTAATGCTATTCTTCCCTTAGCCCCCCACCCCTGACAGGCCCCGGTGTGTGATATTCCCCTCCCTGTGTCCATGTGTTCTCATTGTTCAGCTCTCACTTTTGAGTGAGAACATGCAGTGTTTTGTTTTCTGTTCTTGTGTTAGTTTGCTGAGGATGGTTTCCAGCTTCATCCATGTCCCTGCAAAGGATATGAACTCATCATTTTTTATNTTCATATTAACAACAAGATCTCATTTTCATGTGAACTGAATAGATACTGGCCCAGATAATCAGTCAATTTCAATCATCTTAATAATGAATGAAGACTGGGTCAAAATCAGTGTTCCTTTCTTTCTTTTTTTATTTTATTTTTTAATATACTATAAGTTCTGGGGTACATGTGCAGAATCTGCACGTTTGTTACATAGGTATACATGTGCCATGGTGGTTTGCTGCACCCATCAACCCATCATCTACATTAGGTATTTCTCCTAATGCTATTCTTCCCTTAGCCCCCCACCCCCTGACAGGCCCCGGTGTGTGATATTCCCCTCCCTGTGTCCATGTGTTCTCATTGTTCAGCTCTCACTTTTGAGTGAGAACATGCAGTGTTTTGTTTTCTGTTCTTGTGTTAGTTTGCTGAGGATGGTTTCCAGCTTCATCCATGTCCCTGCAAAGGATATGAACTCATCATTTTTTATGGCTGCATAGTATTCCATGGTGTATATGTGCCGTATTTTCTTTATCCAGTTTATCATTGATGGGCATTTGGGTTTGTTCCAAGTCTTTGCTATTGTAAACGGTGCTGCAATAAACATACGTGTGCATGAGTCTTTATAGTAGAATGATTTATAATCCTTTGGGTATATACCTAGTAATGGGATTGTTGGGTCAAATGGTATTTCTAGTTCTGGATCCTTGAGGAATTGCCACATTGTCTTCCACAATGGTTGAACTAATTTACACTCTCACCAACAGTGTAAAAGCATTCCTATTTATCCACATCTTCTCCGGCATCTGTTGTTTCCTGACTTTTTAATGATCGCCATTCTAACTGGCTTGTGATGGTATCTCACTGTGGTTTTTATTTGCATTTCTCTAATGACCAGTGATGATGGGCTTTTTTTCATATGTTTCTTGACTGCATAAACGTCTTCTTTTGAGAATGGTCTGTTCATATCCTTTGCCCACTTTGTAATGGGGCTGTTTGCTTTTTTCTTGCAAATTTGTTGAAGTTATTTGTAGATTCTGGATATCAGCCCTCTGTCAAATGGATAGATTGCAAAAGTTTTTCCCATTCCATAGGTTGCGTGTTCATTCTGATTTGATAATTTCTTTTGCTGTGCAGAAACCCTTTAGTTTAATTAGATCCCATTTGTCAATTTTGGCTTTGTTGCCATTGCTTTTGATTCATGAAGTTTTTGCCCATACCTATGTCCTGAATGGAATTGTCTAGGTTTTCTTCTAGGGTTTTTATGCTTTTAGGTTTAATGTTTAAGTCTTTAGTCTATCTTAAGTTAGTTTTTGTATAAGGTGTAAGGAAGGGGTCAGTTTCTGTTTTCTGCATATGGGTAGCCACTTTTCCCAACACCATTTATTAAATAGGGAATCCTTTTCCCATTGCTTGTTCGTGTCTGATTTGTCAAAGATCAGATGGTTGTAGATGTGTGGTGGTATTTCTGAGGTCTCTGTTCTGTTCCATTGGTCTATATATCTGTTTTGGTACCAGTACCATGCTGTTTGGGTTACTGAAGTCAGGTAATGTGATGTCTCCAGCTTTGTTCTTTTTGCTTAGGATTGTTTTGGCTGTGCTAACTCTTTTATTATTCCATATGAAATTTCAAGTAGTTTTTTTCTAATTCTGTGAAGAAAGTCAATGGTAGCTTGATGGGGCATACTTCCCAAAGTAATTGATGGATTCAGTGCTATCAGTGTTTCTTTTCAAAGTTTGCTGTTCATAGCCCTGAATCTCTAATCATATTTCTAGAACAACATAATGTAAGCATGAATGATAATTACTGATAGAGAAATTGTGCATAGAATGTCCTTATGCTAAATAATAAAGATATATAGATTCTTAGACATGAAAACAAAGAAACTTTAGAGATCACCCGATTGAACCTCCCTCTCAAATCTGGAAACTTTGTGATTGGTTCCCTCACTGATGGTCACCATCCCTTTGTTCGTCCACATCCAGTAACAGGGAGCACTACTTTGGAGGGAGCTTGTTTTATAATTGATCAACCATAAGGGAGTCCATGACTTTGACATCTGTTCCATCCCATGCCAAAGGCTATGATTCAGAACACCTAGTATAAAGTCACAGCACAATTAAAATGCAACTATGATGAACAGTCTAAGGGAAATGAATTGTTCTGCCTAAAGAAAGGTAGGTTAAAAAATCAAAACAACCTGCTGCTGGATAGAATCCCATTAAAAGAAAAGATTAAGTTAAATTTATTCCAAAATATCTCTGGGAGCTGATGTTAGATTCATTCATTTCCATCTTTTCTGTGTTCTAAGAACATAGTCATGTAAATATAGAAAAATGCTAAGTATGTATCACGTAGGTGGTTGAAAAGAGGAGAATTAGCCCTTCCTTATTTTATTACATTGTATAATGTGGTAAATCTTGCCTCTCAATCTAAGTAAAAGATAAGTATTTTTCAAAAATATTTTCGATATTTATTTGTAAGTGACCTGCAGGTAAATTGTGTCTTATTGTATTTATAATACTCAGGAAAGGCAAAAACTCCTGATCACACTAGACAACTGTCTAAAAGCAGGGGATGGCATTTTCTTTTTTCTTCTGTAAAGGGCCAGATAGTAAATATTTTGTAGTTGTACCAGTCTCTGTTATACTGCTTAGCTCTGCAGTATTAGTGCGAAGCAGCCATAGAGATGAAGTAAATAAATGGAAATGGCTGTGTGCTGATAAAACTTTACTTTAAAAAAACAGAAACTCAGGATTTGGTCAGGGTTTGGCATGAGGGCCTGAGGGTTATAGAGTCACTGGTCTGAGGAGTGAAAACAAGGCAGATAGAAATAAAGAAAAAGAATGCCTTAGGCTTTGTGATTCATTGACAATTACACTTCAGTGACAATAATGTGGTAGATTATGTATACTTTTGGTTATACATTTGATTTAAAAACATTTTTATGTATCACATTTTTTTTTTAGTGCTAAATACTTACCATGACAACCCTAATGTTTTTCCCAGCTTAGCAAAACTTTAGATAGACTTCTTTCTGCCTCTGTTGCCCTGAGGTCCATCTCCTCCCAGCTGTTGCAGATTCCAAATGACCTAAACCCACAGGCCCCTGACCTCCTTTCCCTTAGAGCGTTTACTTTAGAAAACTTACAGTTGTAAATTCTTTCTCTCTTCCTTTGAGATTTAATTTTTTTTTTTAAGCCCTTGCCTGATCTTGTCCCTGTTGCAGTAACCTTAATAAAAATTCCCTTGTCTAATTAACTTTGGTGCAACTTTTGCTTTGGCAGTACGAAATTTTCCATTACTTTGCCAGAAGAAAAAAATTCTGTTGACAATCTGATTAATCCTGAGGAAATTACTACCAACATAGATACAATCTCTGTTGTACCAATAAAGATTAGTTATTAGAAATTACTGTTTTATACAAAATATACATGTACTCATTTTATCTTAATCTGTTAATATAATTATAATCTGTAATTATATCCAGGAAAGATAATAGAATGGAACAGCATAGAAGTACACTTGAATTCTATTCCAGGACTTACAAATTGAAATTTTGAAGAGAGGAATCATAATCTTTCATCACTGTTTTACAAGAAGTTCTTGTTGCATGATAGAAACTCAATACATATTTGCAATTGAGTGAATCAGAGGCAGAAGTTGTTTATCAGAATTCCATTTATTTTGCCTTCTCCTAGTGTGTTTCTAGATGCCCAAGTTTTCAGTTGCCAAAACAAAGTGAAAATGAAAAGTTTAATTGAGCTGATAGAGGGTTCTATGTCACCATTTATGTTGTAATAAGGGTGAGAGCACACTACATTTATTGATCATTTTAAAATCTGAGGAAGTTTCAGAGTACTGACATTTTCTTCAGTCAGGAGTTGAAATACAGCTTTCAGAGATAGTTTCCACCATATTTTTAAAATGATGCTTTTGCAATTGAACTGTAACTTGAGCCCTAAGCTATTGCTGGCCAAGGACTAACTCAACTGAAAAAAACAAAAAACAAAAAAAACGGAAAAAAACTGTTTATAAATAAATCTATCTTCTAATTTAAACTGCTTGACTAATGAATCAGTATTTTTCTGTTGCTCTGAAACCTTGTGTCAGGGAACAACAATGAAAGTAACCGGAAAGCCAACCAACCAACTAATGAAAGAACAATGAAACCTAGAACACAACGTTTGAAGCCTGTCCCAGAATTAGTTCCTCTTCATTCTCAAAAAAACAAAATTGCAAAACTCAGCTACGAGGGAGAAACCATGTCTTGTCTGTGTAGTAAGCATACCTTACCGTTTCGAAAAAGACAAAACTCCTTAATTCTGTGGATTTTCCTAGACACCATTTGATCAAAACAAAATCAAATTGTACTTTCTTTTGATATTTAAATACTCTTTAGGGTTAGCCAGATCCCCAGGTAACTTCATAATCTTTCTCTTTTATTAGAGATTTCTTGGTTTCTTTTGAGCACATTCCCATTTCTTTGAAGATGATTTAGAGAAGAAATAAATAAGGGGAAGTATGCTTTAAGTCATAGTCCGGTAGTACACTATTGAATTTTTCTCTTGTGAATTTCTCATCAGACAAAAGAGTCTGAAACTATTTTGCTGGTAAACCTGAGCATTAGGACTGAACGTCCCAGTGCTCCAGGTTACCTCCAGCTTACTATAAAGCACTCCTCTTTCCACATAATATTTTCTGTGAGGGTACCATTTATTAGCCCTACCCATTACATAAAAATGACCCTTTGTTCTTTGTTCTGGAGCATGCATCAGAAGGAGAGGGATTACAATTTTCCTGTTTGGACAGGTGATTTATAAGGACCTGAAGAATTTGTTCCCACATGGCAAATGCAACCATCCATCTAAAATAGTTTTCTAACTAATGACAGTAAGAATGAGAGGCTGTTCCCATTCTCTAAGGAACACACCATTCCACATATTTTGCATCATGGGGTGAGGCATAGAACTTGTTTCCATCATCAATATTTTGGGAGTTCTTGATGCTTTTCATCAACTGATGCTTTTCATCAACTGATGCTTTTCATCAATATATGCATTGTATATGTTTCTAATAGTGTTTTGACAGACTAATTGTTCACAGCTGAACACATCTGGGGAATTTTATATCAGTCATTAAGGATTAAACCATCCTCTGGAGATTATTTCTGTCAAGAAAGTACATTTTCTTGAGTGCTTAATTAGTCATTTATTGTAACATGAAGGCTAAGATGTCTCACAAAGTCTGAGATTCTGTTAGGCTATGGTTATGCCTCTATAGTACCAAAGGAGAGGAAAGCATTAGGTCAGTGGTTTTTACCTTGATGTGCTTAACAAACAACCTGGACCCTGAATCGGCCATCTTTATCTAACTTATATTTAAATCAGAACTGTTTGGATACAGATTACTTTAAAGTCACCAGTCTGTTTTAACTGCTTGAGCCAGGAGTCTACTTATAAAAAAAGAGTGCTACTTAACGGTGTCTTTCATTCATTTAAGAAATATTTACTCAGTGCCTATCATGTGCCAGAAATGCTTCTATGGTTACAGAAGTGAACAAAAAGTCAGTCTAGTTTCCCACGAGCCCCACATTCCAGAAGACGAAATTAATTCATTCAATAGACATTTTCTGAGTATGTAAGTATAAGGACTTACATAGAATGTCTTAGTCTGTGAGGCTGCTATAAAAAAATACCATAAATTGAGTGGCTGATAAACAACAGAAATTTATTTCTTACAGCCCTGGATGCTAGAAGGTCCAAAATTAAGGTGCCATCAGGTTTGGTGTCCAATGAGGGCCATTTCCTGGTTCATTGATGGCTATCTTTTCACTGTGTGCAAGCTTCACATGGCCAAAGGGACGAATGCTCTCTGGGGCCTCTTTCAAAAGACAACTAAAATCCCATTCATGAGGGGCTCCCCACTCATGACATAATCACCTCTCAACAGCCTCACCTCGTAATACTACAACCTTGAGTCATAGGTTTCAACAGATGAGTTTTTCATGAACACAGCTGTTCAGACCCCAGCACAAGGCAATGGGGAAATAGCAGTAAAAGATAGCTCTTGCCTCTAGTAAGTTCCTGATTTAGGGGGAAGAGAATGGAAAAATTAAATAATAACAAACATGGGGGCTGGAAGGGCCTAGGTATAGAGGAAGCAAATCCAAGCACAGATGAGAAGTGTCAGAGAAAGCTGATGGGCAGCCTGAGGGTCCCACCCTTACTTGTCCTTCAACTTCTGTCTTCGTCTAAAATCTGTGCCTTTTATTTATTTTCCAGTCACATACCATTGCCCTTGTACTCAAAATCTCCATAATTGCATTCTAGCAACCCATAGCATCTTTGAGAAGCTATGATGTTTTTGGTCAAAGGAGAAGTGACATTTAAGTGTTTGGGTCATCTTTGTGACAAGAATGAATGAAATTCTAACTTATCATTGATAAGTTAGAATGCTGAGCTGAATTTGGGGGAGCAAATGTGATGAAAGTTGTTTTAATGTATTTGTAACATCGGAAATGCAGATAGTCTTTCCTTTCATTTCGCATAGTATCTCTGAAACTGCTTCTAACAAACTAAGAATCATAATCTTCCTTTTGGTACTTCTTTCCAGTCACCTTCCTCTTCTGTTCATTGATTATTTTTAAACTTTAGATGAAAGGCATTTCTATTCTTTGAAAACCACAAGTTCAGTATGATTTTGGACACCTGTCCCTGAACTGGCATGTGAGTTAGAGGATTGTTTTATTTTTTTGTTCAACAGTAGCAAGTGACATTAATCCAGATATGCTATTTGAAATGCATATTAGGCCAATAATATTTTGACAATTAATGGTTAATAACTTTGTAGCAGTTGCTTTAGCCAAAAACTTGCCAGTAACTACCTCATTATTCGCTGTTTAATTTTTTTAATTGATTGATAAAATTTTATGTATTTATTATATACAACATGATGTTTTGAAGTATATATACATTGTAAAATGATTAAATCTAGTGAATTAACATATGCATTACGTTACATAGTTATTTTTGTCATGAGTACACGTCTAAGCTGTTAGCATTTTTGAAGAATACAATGCATTGTTATTAACTATTGTCACCATGCTGTACAATAGACACTTTGAACTTATACCTCCTATCCAACTGAAAATTTTTATACTTTGACGAACATCTCCCAACACTCACCCCGCTAGTCAACTCCAGCTCCTGGTAACTACCATTTTATTCTCTAATTCAGTGAGTTCCTCTTTTCTGTTTTTTTTAATATTCCACATATGAGTGAGATGTTCATATGGTATTTATCTTTCTGTGCCTGGCTTATTTCATTTAACATAATGTTCTCCATTTTTATCCATGTTGTTGCAAATGACAAAATTTCCTTCATTTTTATGGCTGAATACTATTCCATTGTATATATATATACATTTTCTTTATCCATTTACCTGGCAGTGGACACTTAGGTTGATTCCGTATCTTGGCTATTGTGAGTAATGCAGCAATAAGCATGGGTGTGCGGATATTTCTTGACATACTGATTTATTTTCTTTGGCTATAAGCCCAGTAGTGGAAATAATATATTGTATAATAGTTCTATTTTTAACTTTTTGAGGAAGCTTCTTACTGTTTTTCATAATTACTGTAATAATTTACATTACCATAAACAGTGTATGAGATTCTCTTTGCTCCACCTCCTTGCCAAGGCTTGTTATCGTTTACCTTTTTTGGTAATAGCCGTTCTAATAGGAGTAAGGTGATTGCTCATTGTGGTTTTAATTTGCGTTTCGCTGATGATTAGTGATGTTAAATATTTTTCATGTGCTATTGGCCATTTGTATGTCTTCTTTGGGGAAACGTCTATTCAGATCCTTTGCCCAATTTTTAATCATGTTATTTGTTTTCTTGCTGTTAATTATTTGAGTTCCTTTGATATTTTTGATATTAACCCTTTATTAAATGTATAGTTGGCAATTTTTTCTCCCACGTTGTAGGGTGGCTCCTCACTTTGTTGACTGCTTCCTTTGCTGTGAAGAACCTTTTTAGGTTAATGCAATCCCATTGTCTATTTTTGCTTTTGTTGCCTGTGCTTTTGAGGTTATAGTTAATAACTCATTACACAGACCAATGTCATGCAGTTTTTCCTCTATGTTTTCTTCTAGTAGTTTTATAGTTTTGGGTCTTACATTCAAGTCCTCAATCAATTTTGGGTTGATATTTTATATGGTGTGAGATAAGGGTGGGTCAAATTGTATTCTTCTGCATGTGGACATCCAGTTTTTTCAACATCATTTATTAAAGAGATTATCCTTTTCTCATTGTGTGCACTTGGCACTCTCGTTGAAAATCATTTGTCAGTAAATGTGTGGATTTATTTCTGGGCTCTCTACTGTGTTCCTTTAATCTATGTGTCTACTTTTATGTCAGTGCCATGTTTCATTATTTACAATAAGTATCATCATTTTAGAGTTTATTACTCGAACTTTTCCCATGGAACTAAAATTCCATTTGTTGAATTCTTCTGACACTAACACCATTTACTTGCAAAAGTAAAGTTAAGTGTTTTAATGTTAATAATCCATTGTTTTTAATCATGTCTCTAGGGGAGAATATTAAACATTTCCAGAGATTGCAACAGTACTTTTTTACCTTTTTTTTTTGAAGATGCATTCTCTGGTTTTTGAAGAGGTGGTTTGCAGCACCTCTGAGTCAGTCATTTTTAATTACTGGTTGTACTTTTAATCCTATTTCCACCCTGAGAATAATTTAAGTAGTATTAGAACTGTAGCTGATAAAGGTAAATGATTTTCAATGATATGGTTAGAAGCAAGAAAAAGTTTGCTTTGGCTGTAACTACACATAAAGAGAGAACCCGCACAAACTCGGAGGCGGACATCTTGCCAAACTGAACATCCTGTAGAAGCCCATTAGCTGAAAGCTCTGCAAAGAGCAAAGATTGCCTCAGGCTGACTTCTGTGTCCAGTACTTTCTTGTTATTTTTCCTAACCCCTGGCTGCAATAGAATCAAATGTTGATGGTGGAGAGAAGTGATGAATGTAGTTGGACGCAGCCAACAAGTTATTTATATTCAGAAAGGCATAGCATGTTCGAGCATGTAAGGATTGGATCTTCTAAAAATTATTTCATTTTGCAGATGGAAAAACTGAATCTAGAAGTGATGAAGTTACTTTTTAAGGTCACAGTAGAGGGGTAGGTTTAGCATGAAGCGTCTTTATGCCTTGGTACTTTTAACTCTAAATTGGCCACCCAGATTCCTTCTATCCCTCCACGTACTGTATGTATACGTACATGCACACACACACATGCACACACACTTTGCTGACCATTTCTTCAAGGTTTCAAAGAAACGTAGCCACTAATACTGATTCATATTTTTCCTTTTTTAAGAATTGTTTATTTTTCTTTTTTCCTTCAACCATCCAAGAAATGTGTACTTTGATGTATACTACTACCATCTTTATCATATCAATTGCGTAATCATTTACTATTTAGAGTCATGAAAAGGCAAGTTCAACGTAGACTATTGTTTTGGTACTAGGTACTACCTTCTTTAATTTGGCATGCTTTTAATCACAGTTTCTAGAAAAGGATAGGTATTTTGACCAAACTGGGGAAAAAATTATACTCATTGGAATGACCTGAAAATTCTGTTGCTCAGTTTCAGTATTTTATTTTGTAAAATCAGTATCTAATGACTAAGTTTTTAATCTTGGCTCTCAACTGTTTGTTTAAATCCCAAGTCACTAGTTATTTCTAAGAAGATCATTTTAATATAAGTTCTAAGAAGTGGAAACAACTCCTAGGTATTGTATCTTTAATCTTTAGGTGTATTAAAAGTGTTTAATTTAACTATGGCTAAATTTATGAGTCATATTTAAATTTTGACATATTTATATTTCCTTTCAATCAAACAACAAAAGTTTTGCTGATTAGCTCACAAGAAAAACACTATGGTAATGCTAATTTGTTATTGAAATTGGTAATAAAATATCTAGTGGAAAGAAAAGTAGCATTAAGTGAAATGCTGGGTTTTTCTTATTAGCCTTTTTTGATTTTCGCATATTCACCATTCTCATACCTTTATTTTGCCTTAGGAACTTATGCACCAAGATAATTTCATTAATATCTTTAAAATTCTTGATATATTTTATTAAGTAAAATTAAACTGGTATCTATTTTACAGTAATTTTATTATATCATGAGACATGTACTCCTAACTAGAAATTACTTGTCAGTACTACATTTTGAAAGAGAAAAGTCATTTTGTGATTTGTTTGAATTCTTCAACAAAATTCTTGTTCAGTGGTATTATAAAATATGATAGGTTATACAATTTTGCATTATATACTTTAAAGGTTATGTAGTTTTCTTCAAAAGGAAAATATATAGAAATAAATAATTTAGTGAAACAAGAATAAAAAACATTATAAATTATCTTATTAGTGCTTAAGTTTACAAAGAGACTTAAAATCAACAAAAGGCAAAATTTGAATTAGCAAAATTTAAGATGTATATTTTATGTATTTTTTCTGGTTAGCGTAATAAAACACGTTAATGCTACATTTAAAAATACACAANACAAAATTCTTGTCAGTGGTATTATAAAATATGATAGGTTATACAATTTTGCATTATATACTTTAAAGGTTATGTAGTTTTCTTCAAAAGGAAAATATATAGAAATAAATAATTTAGTGAAACAAGAATAAAAAACATTATAAATTATCTTATTAGTGCTTAAGTTTACAAAGAGACTTAAAATCAACAAAAGGCAAAATTTGAATTAGCAAAATTTAAGATGTATATTTTATGTATTTTTTCTGGTTAGCGTAATAAAACACGTTAATGCTACATTTAAAAATACACAATGTACATTTTTTAAATAACACAAATGTATAATGCCACCCAGAGATAACACTATGATCATATAATTTAGCAGTATTTCCTGCTTGGTGTTTGTTTTTGTGTTTTCATGTAGACATATACACATATCTATTTGTGTTTGGTGTGCATGTGTGTGTGTGTGTACTGAGATAGTAAAATGTTTTTATCCTGCTTTTTTTGGCAACTTACAGAGTTTCTTTGATTACATGTTTGCTGACCACCTGGATGTTGTCAGCATCCACCTGCAAACTTTAAACCAAAAGACCAGTCCCTAAAAATTTTCCACTTTCTGCTATTTCTTTGTTCAAATGCAGCACTCTTTTAGACTGGGGAAAAATATTTTTTAGCTTCTATTTGTGGGTTTTCTAAGCATATTTCTTTTTCTGAACAATGTAAACAACCAGTAAATTTTGTCTTGCTAAAAGCAGAGCATAAAAGATTCTACATAATGCCCAGGGTATATTGTTCCCAGTGTTCTTCCAGCCCTTTCTTCTAAGTAGCCTCACATCCCATTGCTCATTCCCTATTGTACAGGCAGTATTAGAATCTTGGGAGTTTTCTACTCTTTAATGGATATAGAGTGAGAAGGTGTGGGAAAGGAGAAACAGCATTAACTCCTGGGAAGTCCATTAGCATGAAATAGGGAGGGATTGATAGCCTTGCTTGGCAGCAGTCTAGGACCCAGATATCTGATAAAGGGAGCAGACATTGGAAGGTTTCTAGAAATACCCTCCCATTCCTCTCTGGTCAGGTTAGTGTTTTAGGAGTTTATATACTAGCAGTCACTGAACAGTTCCCCGTCTAGCCAGCCACCTAAAGTTAGAAAAAGTTCCTTCCAGAAACTGGGAAACCTTTGACTGGTAACCTTAATTTCCAATACTGTTGTGACTTTGCATCCTTTTTGGTTTTCTCAGAAGTTTCCATGGGATGCTTAGAGGGACTGAATCAGGTTTAGCTAGCTACCATCCATCATACCCCAGAAATCATCTCAGTTAAATTTTAATCAAAATGTAAAATATTTCTGTCAGCTTTCTAAGAGAAATACTTGCCTAATGCTTTAGAAAATTTTAAATGCTGCTGTCAGCATACTGATTATAAGTAGAATATTATTCGCCTTCAAAGTATCCATTGTTATTACAGTGTTAACTGCGAGGTACTTCCGCCACATTTTCACAACATCATTGGATGTTTTTATAAACTGTCATGCTCAAGCATATGTCCTGTACTCTCTAACTCTACATAAATACGTTTAGTTTATATTTTGGTTCATATTACTTTAATTTGTTTTAATTAAGTAATGTTTGTTGGTCAATTAATATGTACAAGGAAACACTGCTAAATATGGGCTAGATATATATCTTAAATTTTGCTGATTCAAATTTTGCCTATCATTGATTTAAGGGTCTCTTTGTCACCTTAAGTACTAAGAAGAAAGACAATTCAACTTGTTTTTTATTCTTTGATAAACTAATTATTTATATTTCTCTTTTTTTCTAAATAAAACTGCATAACCTTTAAAGTATATAATGTAAAACTGTATAAACCTATAATAATACTTTAAAATATCATTAAATAAGTTATTTTGGAATAAGTCAAACAAATCATAACACAGTGCTATTTTTTCTTTCAAAAGTTATGAAAGCATAAACAAAACACACTCCAGAAAGAACAGATACGTATACAAGCAATACACAATATTGAAGAGAGAGGGCCAAAGTAAATAAAATCATTATGTCAAAGATATATCTGTAGTCCCATGTTCATTGCAGCATTAGTCACAATAACTAAGACATGGAATCAACCTAAGTCTTCATCAGTGGCTGAATGTATTGAGAAAATGTAGTATACACTCACAATGGAATACTTTTAGCCTTAAAAAAAAAAATGAAATCTTGTCATTTGCAACAAGATGGTTAAGCCCTGAGAATATTATGGTTAAGGGAAATAAGGCAGGCACAGAAAGACAAATACTGCATAATCTCATTTATATGTGGCATCAAAAACAAACAAACAAACAAAAAAAACACTAGAATTCATGGAAATGGAGAACAGAATGATGATTACCAGGGGCTTAGGGAAAGGAGGCAGATTGTGGAGCTATTGGTCAAGGAATACAAAATTTTTGTTAGATGGGAGGAACAAATTCCAGAAATTCATTTTACAACATGGTGACTGTAGTTAATAACAATGTATTGTGTTCTTGAAAAGAGAATAGATTTTATGTTTTCTCACCACAAAAAAAGATAAGTATGGGAAGTAGTGCAAATGTTAATTAACTTGATTCAGCCATTCCATAATGTATACATATTTCAAACCAACCTATTGTACATGATAAACATGTAATTTTATTTGTCAATTAAAATAAAGAATTAAAAAAAAAAAAAGAAAGAGTGAGGAGGATAAATTAAGAGAAGCTATACTGTGGTAGATGGTTAAGAAGGAGTCTCTAAAGATACGTTGCCTGAATTCCAGTCTTTGAGAACCTTACCTGCTCTGTGACTTTAAAGAAAAAAAAAAATAGAAAAGGAAAGAAATGTTTAATTACAACAAATACAGAGAGGACATTAGACTTCAGAAACATTGGCAAAACAGAAGCAATTAAGTATTTAAAGACTAAGTTGCAATTACTAAGGTTACCTAGTTTACTTGGTGTTTTCACGCTGTTCATGATGGGAACAGCAGCTTTCCCACTTGGTTTTATATTTTCAGAGATCATTCTAAATCTTCAGTTACAACATTGTCAAAATTAGGCTTAAAATTGTTTTGTTAGGAAGTTTAGGTACTGCAGAAAAATTCAAGGTTTTGTGTTTTAGAGATCAGAAGCAGACAGTAACTCTGTGATATTTGAATTATCTCCAGGTGCAAAGTATTTTTTTCCTTCTGACTGTGGTATGTGAAGTGGTTATTCATATTGGAAGCATGGCAGGAACGTCAATTTTCACTTCTACACTTCCTAAATTGTTTTTCTGCTTCCACTACACACTCGTTTGAATCCTTCTTTATACCACTTCAGAGTCATCTTTTCAAATTAATCTGATAATGCTAGTTGTTTCTGCAGAAATCTCAGGTAACTTCATATAGTTCACATGAGAAAATCCAAACTCCTTGGCCAGATATTGTACCAATCAAAGTTTGGCCTTGACCTACTTTACCTTGGTCATCCCCTGGCACCTCTTCACTTTTCATCTTATTTCTTCTTAGTGAAAACTCCTGTCACTTTATTAACATTGATCTTGCTAAGGTCATGATGATGTTTATTTGTCAAGTCCAATAACTTCTTTTCTGTCCTTATTTTTATAAGACTCTTACTGCACTTAACAGTATCAATCATCCTCTTATCAAGATTATCCTGATTCCAGTTTCCTGGGTTTCCTTTTACCTGTCTAGTATTTATTTAGTCTCAATTATAGAATTTACTTTTTTTTCTTCTCGTATAATTTCCTTTTATATTGCTATTTCCCAGGTGACATTCTCTAACATTTCTTCGGTTATTGTACATATTTTCCCTAGATAATCTTATCCTTTCTCATGGTTTCTGATAATTCATGCTGATGATCCCAAATCTAGGTGTCTGGTCCATGTCTCCAAAAACCAGTAACATTCCTACACGGAAGCTCTATGAGCACCTTAAGCTCATAATTAATTGGATACATCATCCCTCCACCTTCAACTTTTTTCCAATTTTTAGTTCCCAGCTCACTTGGCAGAAGAACCGCTCATGTAGTCACTCAAACTAGAACCTTGAAACTTAACATTTTCTCTTCCTCATCCCTCTCTATCAATTCTAAGTCCTAACAGTTTTTCCTCTCTGAATATTTCTCAAATCCATTTCCTCCTCATCATCTACACACTACTACTAGTTAAGACATCCATCTTCTCTTCTCTTCATAGCCTCCTAATTGGACTCTTTACTTTCATCTTCCTTAAACTCATCTTCCTCCATGCTCCTCCTATCAAATTAACCTATTTAAAATCCAGATCTGATTATTTCACTTCCTATTACGTGTTGAAGAACTAAAGTTCCTTGCTAATGCTTTTTAACTTATATTTACTCTGTACCATTTTAAACTTTGTCCAAAAATATCTTTTGATGCCTGGAATAGATCCAATTTATCTAACATGTTACACAAGACTCTCTGTAAACCCTTCAGATTTATCTTTAGCTATACCAATCCTAAATGTTCTCCTGGAAATTTGTGCTCTGTTAACCTAAAATTACTAGAGTTCACTTTATACAATATTTTATTTCTTTCCATAGTGCCTTGATTTGTACTTTTCCATTCCTCTGGAATACATTCTTTATCCATCAATGATATCAAACCCTGTGTCAGGCTTGGCTATCTCTTAGTCATTCATTGACTGTTAGCCCAGCCTAATCTCAAGACGTCTCCCCTGACCCTCCTCACCAGGCTGTGATATATGCATTCTAACTCAGTGTCTTCATAGCACTCTGCTATGCCTTTTTCATAATTTTTGCATAACTGTATTAAACTTCTTACATGACTGATTCCACCAGCAGTCTATAAGCAGATTCATTCCTGCATATCCAAAGCTAATATAGTCTCTGCCATTTAGGTGTGCTCAGTAAATATTTGTTGAACCAGCTTGTAGAGACACTAAGCTCTTCACTCTTTCATGATCATTACCTCAACTCTCATTCTGTATTCCTTGTGTTTCCCTCTGACTTCTCCTCTCTTCACCACTATGGGACTCAGTTCGGCCTTTGGAGGATTGCCCTGCACCTCCAGGCCTGCTCCTCTACCCTATGGCCCACCCAAACGTTTTAGCTGCCTCTGTGATTGCACTTTCTGCTGTACAACAAAATTAGGATTTGAGGTATGTGCTTCTTATTTGGGAGTATGCATTCTATTACATCAAGACTATGTTTTAATCAACTCCAGATCCTTACCATTAAGAAGAGTGCCAGGAATACAGTAAGTACATAGCCAATGAAGAAACAGTACTCTGACCAGATGGCTTTAATAGGAAAAAAAAAAATGGTTAAACACTAGAAAACTCTTAGAATAAATTCTAATACTAATTCTAATCAATTTTCATAGATGAATGTATTATAATTACTATCTGATTATCCATTGAAGTTATTTTTAAAAGAGAAGTTTAAAGTGTCAATGTAAGTTTGACATTACTGTTTTCTAATTTTTCTGTGAACAACATGTTAGCATTAATGATAAATGCGTAGCAAAGATTGTATAAAACTATATAACTCAAGACTGCACTTATTTACGTGGTGTTTCCTGAATTATACAAATTTTCACATATAACCTATGAATTATTAACCTCTCATTTTGGTCATGAAACATTGCTCTGGCATTCAAAAGCCATAGTTTCTTTTTTTTTTTTTTTTTCAATTCTTTTGTGATTCTTCAATTACTTCAGGCCATCTGGGAAAAGCCATAGTTTCTTAGGGTATTTTTTATCATCAAGATATTTGCTTAACCATCTCAAATTAGGCAAAGGGTGGCTTTTGATACTTCTAATCTTCCCATATTGCATTTGCTTTTCCCTCAGATGACTTTTAAGTAGTGAGCAATGTTCAATAATTGTGTCATTTTCTTTCAAATTTATTTAGTTTTTTAAAAAACTGACAGATAAAATTACACATATTTATCATGTACAATATGATGCCTTGAAGAACATATACACTGTGGGATGATTAAATCTAGCTGATTAACATATGTGCATCTCACATAGTTATCATTTTTGTGGGAGAACGTTTAACATCCATTCTCCTAGCATTTTTCACAAATACAATATGTCATCATTAACCATAGTCACCATTCTGTAAAATAGATCTTTAGAACTTATCCCCCCATTTAAATAAAATGTTATATCCTTTGACCAGGATCTTCCCAACCCTGCACCCGCTAACTGCTCCAACCTCTAGTAACCACCTTTCAACTCTCTACTTCTCTGACTTCAGCTTTTCAGATTGTACATATGAGTGAGATCATGCTGTATTTGTCTTTCTGTGTGTGACTTATTTCACATAACGTCCTCCAGGTTCATCCATGTTGTTGAAAATGGCAGGATTTCCTTGTTTTTATGACGGAACAGTATTCTGTTGTGTATATAACCATGTTTTCTTTATTCATCTATTGATAGACACTTAGGTTGATTCCATTCCTTGACTGTTTTGCCGCAATACACATGGGAGTGCGGAAAAAAAAAAAAAAAAAGAAATGTGATAGCAGAGCTCTAAGAATTTTGAATTTCTGTTTTTAACTAATTTTTTTGTTAAATAAATGATATTGTTTGTGAATTCTTAATAAATAGTAATTATAATCAATTCAGTATATAATAGAGTCATAACACTTATCATTTCCTTAAAGAAGCAGTCATTAATAATCTAAATCCAAGGTTAAGTTGCACGAATCATGTAACTCTTAGAGCATAAATTTTTATTTGTGATTCTTAAAGATGCACCTTTAAAGATTTAGCCTTTTCTGTTCATCAGTGTTATGACAAAGTGGGTAGCAAGGTGCCTGGTTAAGATCTAAGAAAAGCCACAGTTTTCAGGATAATCATTTATTTTTTGTGAGAGTGCCACTCAGGGCAGCTATTTATGTATGTGTTCAATAATACAAAATTCAGAAATGTCTAGATTCCTTGGTGGCATAGTAAGATTGAGAGCAAAATAGCATCACATTATATAGTGAAATTTTCTTTCCTCCATGTATATTTTATCTTTCACTTTTATCATAAGCTGTGCTTTCTATTTTCAAGTATTTTGTTGTAGTTCAAATGAAACAGGTTTCCTTGGGAGAAATAACAAAATTGGATCCTTGATGCTTCTGATGGGTATAAATGATACCATTATTCAAGGTTTAAAAGAAATGATCTTTAAGCATAAAACTGGCATTATTCAATCTGTTGTCACTATTCATCTATTTGCCTAATTAAATCTTGTCTGTAACAAAGTGCTTAGAAAAGAGAGTTGCTTACAGAAGATATTTCTTTCTGAAAAATCATACAAACTGGACTCAAGTCAGAGGTTAAACTGACTTATTCATTCAATGTATAATGAGAGGAGGGTGTCTTGCTACTTTACAACTGTGAGAGGCATGCAAATGCAAAGAACATTTTGGTTAAAATGTAGCATTTTAGGAACCAAAATAAGTTGAAGCAGGGATGAGGAAGTAGGGAGACTCCTGCACAGTTGCTTTCTGATGGTGCTAAATTCCACTGGAAATTGTACTTTTGGTGTGTTCATGCAATATTCAAAGTTGAGTTTACGCATCTTTGTGGCAAATTACGTTCTATTTTTTAAGACACATTTATTCCACGTTATGATCAAACTATTACATTTAGCAATCAACATCGAGGGTGCAAAAAAAATGTGCATTAAAAACGTTCACTAGAATGCTTTACACAAAACAGAAACTAAAGTAACCTGTTATACAATTAGTCACAAATATAATCCTCGAGGTTTTGTCCCATACACAAGAGTATTGTCTAAAACACATCTTCTCTGACAGCAGCAAGACCCTGTCACCACTGTGCCTGGCTGAATTCACAACTGCATTGTAACCTGTAGCTTCCTTGTCAGTTAACTGGCTTTCTTCTCCTGCTAATTAAGGTCTTCTGCCACTGCCGTAGCTACGGCTGCTACCGGAACCACCATGGCCAACCTTGGTTTCCTGGTTGGCAAAGTATTGGCCTCCATGACCACAGGAGCCAGAGCTTCCGCCTCCAAAGTTTCCACCCTTCATTCATCCAAAATTTGAAGATTGACTCTTATCATTGCCAAAATTGTTGTAGCTTCCACTACTTCTGAAACTGCTTCCATTCTTACCAAATCCATGATAGTCATCCCCACTGCCACCATATCCACTAGCACCACAGATGCCAAAAAAGCCACACAACCACTCAAGTTTCCTCCCATGACCAAAGTTGTTATTCCTCCAAAACAACCTCCATGACCACCACCAAAGCTTTTAGGACCACTTTGACCTCTTCGACTGGGTGAGGCCCTAGCCATCTCTTGCTCTGACAGGGCTTTTCTTACTTCACAGTTGTGGCCATTCACAGTAAGGTATTTCTGAATGACAGCCTTATTTATGGAGTCATGGTCATCAAAGGTAACAAAAGCAAAACCCCTTTTCTCGCCCCTGTCTCAGTTATGATTTCAATCACTTCAATTTCCCTGTACTGTTCAAAATAATCTCTTGAGTGCTGTCCTTCAGTGTCTTCTTTAATGCCATCCACAAAGATCTTTTTCAAAGTCAAGTGGTTACCTGGTCTTTGAGAATCTTCTCTTGAGACAGCTCTTTGTTTCCACAACTCTTCCTTTGTGGCCTTGCGTTCACGGCTACATCCACCTCCTCCGCAGTGGCATATATGACAAACCCAAAGCCCCCGGAGCGCTGGGTGTTTGGGTGTCTCATTACCACACAGCTTGTGAGTGTTCCCCATCACTCCTCAGACTCTCATTAACTTTTTTTCCAAGCTCAACCCTCTGATGCAGAGCTTCTGCAGCTGTTCAGGCTCTTTCGAAAACTCTGACTTCGACATGACAACAGTGGCAAGGGAGACTTTAACAATGCTTTCTCGGCAGCGTCCATGGGCGAAAAGGGCAAATTACACTCTAATTAAGCCACTTTACATTTGTGAATTAGAAATTTTCAAAAGGCCGAAATTGTTTTTCTTTCAATTAGAGATTGTGCGTTTTCTCTCCTTTTCATAGATGTAGCTGTGGAATTACTTCATTGCTGATGTTAGAAGCTCTGTTGTTGCATGAATTAATTAATTTCTGTTTAAAAAGCACATTATGTT
The DNA here is from genome assembly GCF_001698545.2 of Rhinopithecus bieti. Classification (NCBI taxonomy): domain Eukaryota; kingdom Metazoa; phylum Chordata; class Mammalia; order Primates; family Cercopithecidae; genus Rhinopithecus; species Rhinopithecus bieti. Next base: position 737,205 of record NW_016826783.1, on the reverse strand, counting down.
TTTTGTCTTGCAGGCACTTTTCATGTCTGTCTTCTAAATACATGTGCCCTGGTGTCCCTGCTGTCATGAGCACCTTGCTGGCTAATATAAATGCTTTTTATGCTCACACAACAATTTCAACAAATGTGCAGGTTTCTGCTTCAGATCGATTTGCTGCTACCAACTTTGGTGTAAGTATAATCTTTTAAACTTTAAAATTCCTAGCAGCTTATGGGAGTTACATTTCAAGAGACTTTGAACTTAAGATGTTCTTGGAATCTTACTGCAGAAAGGACATTTTAGGGAATAGCATAATGGGCTCCAGCTCAAAGTTCATTTGAAACATTTTTAGTAAATTAACTTTGACATTCAATAGAAATTTGCGTTAGATTGAATCTTCATATCTTAAAGGATCTTTTCAATGAGGGAAAACATACATTTTATAAGAGAATGTTGGGACTTTATAGGGAATTCTCAACGTATGCAAATTTGGTGTTCAACATTTCAGATTCACTGTCTTGTAGATACAGTTCCCTAGTAAGTGTGAGCTTGGCTGCCTTCTCTGGAACATATTAGGCTCCATTTGCACTTCCTATTGGTTCCTTCTGGTACTAATGGATAGTGGCACATCCTCTAAGTAAAACATAGTAGGTGTTTAAGGAGCCTAAGAAAAACAATCTGTGCCTAATTAAGGCTATCCATCTGACATATGCAAAGGCATCAAGAATGCATTGAAAAGTAGAAATTCAGGCTGGGCGCGGTGGCTCATGCCTGGAATCCCAGCACTTTGGGAGGCCAAGGCAGGTGGATCACGAGGGCAGGAGATTGAGACCATCCTGGCTAACACAGTGAAACCCCGTCTCTACTAAAAATACAAAAAATTAGCCAGGCGTGGTGGCAGACACCTGTAGTCCCAGCTACTCGGGAGCCTGAGGCAGGAGAATGGAGTGAACCTGGGAGGCGGAGCTTGCAGTGAGCCGAGACTACGCCACTGCACTCCAGCCTTGGCGACAGAGCAAGACTCCGTCTCATAAAAAAGAAAAAAAAAAGAAAAGAAAAGTAGAAATTCAGGGAATCAAAGGAGCCCCAAGAAGTCGTCTGTTGCATCCATCATTGTAACTTTCTCTACAAGTACACTGTAACTGAAATTGGCAAGACTGGAAATAGGATGTAAATTAAGAGTATTTGTAGGGAAGTGGTAAGAGTCAAAATTAAAAATTAGTGGAGATGGAGAAGAGAGGATAGATACCAAAGTTTTTCAGGGCATAAAATCAACAGCCTCAATAACATTTGGTATGTTTGGGGACAAGGACAGGGAGGGAAGAAGAAGATGCCTGGAAAGATTCCCAGATTTCTGGTCAGGGCAAATGGGTAAGCAGTGGCACTGTTCAGTAATCCTGTGAGACAGGTTTTTTGTTCTCATTTCTTTTTTTTTCATGGAGGAAACTAAGATCAATTGTGGGAAAGTGATTTTTCATGGCACCATATTGTTTCCACTGTACTTCCAATTTAGTTCACTGAATATATTTTTGTTACAGAGTATATTGTTTAGAACTCAAATTTTGAGTTATGTGTCATAGAAAAGAAACAGTTGAGACACAGCAAATAAAAGGGTGAAAGAAAACACAGTAGGGAAAAAGATGTGTTCCTGTGTTTACTCTTTTTCTGTCCTTTTCCTCTAAGAGAGAAATGCATGTGAGGTGTATGAAGTGAATTAGAATCATCAAAGGAAACTAAAATTGCTATTTAATGCCAAATCAAATAAAATGCCAGTAAAGGAGACTACTCTTTGGGTTAGGAGTTATAGAGTTTCTGTTTTTATTGAAATTTAGCAAGTCAGTTTAGTCATAAAAGCCTCAGTTCCTCAACACGCTCAGTGAAGAAGATAATTCTTACTTTAACATGTTTCTCAAATTTAAAATAATGATAAAATGAGATAAAAGATGGCAAGCCAGTTGATAAAAGTTAAAAGTGTCATTGCATAAAATGTGAGGATTTTGTCTTTCCTGCCTTACCTACAGTGTAACCTACAGTATCAGCTACTTTTGTTAGACAGATTGACTCTTGCAGAAGCTGGAACCAAAGAACGTTCCCTAGCCAGCTCAACGAAATCCTGTTGTTACCAAATACCAGATCATAGAACGGTTTTGTTATAAAAACCTCATCTTAGTAACAGCACATGTTGTCTTGGGATTTTTACCTATGATGTAAAACATTCTGTGCTATGAAATTGTTTTGCTTCTAATATTCCCTCTGTGTATATTGTGAAGAATAAGCCAACATCACGGAACACTGAGGCTTTCTCCCTCTGAGAAAGATGTGTTTAAGTGATTAATATCCACCATAAAAACTACCTGGAGGAAAATTAGATAACATGCTCCTTTACTTCATGCTGCCCCAAAGAAGAGAGAGCAGATTGATTTCAGTACATTTTAGTATTTCAGTGGCAATATAGTTATAAAAAACTTCATTTTGTAAATCCAATAACTTATTATAGAATAGGGCCAAAAGAAAGAGAAATGTTTCTTCAAACTACATCGTGAAAAGTTGGTGATCTGGTATGTAAATTTGACTATATTTTTCTAGCTATTGAAAATAATGCCATTTGATGAGTAAAATATACTGAAGTATATATCCTGCCTCTATGTTGGAGCCTCAGGTTTTTATTCACCTAACTATTAAAGCTGATTCTGTCATCTGGGACTCAATGACAATTATATGCTCCCTTCTTGATCCTTCTCAAAGGTACATAACCCACACATTTTGAGACTCCAAAAAATAAACCAGTGGAAAAAGCTTTCTTACCTATAAGAATTGTAAAACAAGTCTTTAAGAAAACCATTACACATTTAGATCTTTTCATGTATAAATCATATTTGAAATCACGATGTGGATGAAACATGTTCAAAAATAAAGTGAAAAGGACAGAACCCTTGGGTATGCAGAAGAGAAGCAAGCAAAGTTTATCCAGGAAACTGGCTAGACCGATTGGATGACAATGATTTTTTTTTAAATGTGATTTTATCTCACCACTGCACTCCAGCCTGGGAGACAGAATGAGACCCTGTCTCTAAAAAAAAGTGATAGTGTAAAAGATAAGGTAAACGATTTTGGGAAAGGGGTAGTATATAATATCATTAACTGTCATAGAGAGTTCAAGTAAAATGGAGAATTAAATTAACCCACTGAATTTGGCAAGTAGAAAGTCATCAGTCAGTGAAGCAACTGTGGTTGAAGCCTGATTTCATGAAGTTTGTTCAGTGAATGGCATAGAGCAAGCTTGTCCAACCCATGGCCTGTGGGCCACATGCAGCCCAGCGTGGCTTTGAATATAGCCCAACACAAATTCGTAAACTTTCTTAAAACATTATGAGACTTCTGCATGATATTTTTATTGCTCACCAGCTACCATTAGTGTTAGTGTATTTTATGTGTGGCCTGAGACAATTCTTCTTCTTCCATAGAAGCCAAAATATTGAATATCCTTGGCATAGAAGCACAGTGATATAAATTAAAGCTCAATTATTCACTAAAATATGATAGAGTCATTCAAAATCAAGTTTTTATGAAAAAGGTTCTATAATTGAGCAATACCCATGATATAATGATAAATGAAAAGAGTATGCTAAAAAACTCTCTATGCAATTTAATTCCAACACTGAAAACACACACAGACATACATACTCACACACACACATACAGGTTTAGAGATGAGACTGGAAGGAAATGTGCTAAAATACCAATGATGTAGCCACCTGGTTGGATTATAGCTGACATTTTGTTGGTTTTGTTTTGTATTAATCTTTATACAACAGTCTTTTTGTTATTATTATACTTTGAGTTCTGGGGTACATGTGCACAACGTGCTGGTTTGTTACATAGGTTTACTTGTGCCATGTTGGTTTGCTACACCCATCAACTCATCATTTACATTAGGTATTTCTCCTAATGCTATCCCTCCCCCAGCCCCCAACCTCCAACCGGCCCCGGTGTGTGATGTTCCCCTCTCTGTGTCCATGTGTTCTCATTGTTCAACTCCCACTTATGAGTGAGAACATGTGGTATTTGGTTTTCTCTTCTTGTGTTACTTTGCTGAGAATGATGTCTAACATTTTTTATAAAATACCTTAAGGCTGTATTAACTTTATAACAAAATTCTGAAAGAAAGGCTGAAATTGGGTGAGGAAATGGACTATTCTTTCAAGGAACTTAAGTGAGAAGATAAAAGAGAGATTGGGCAAGAGTAAGAAGGTTTTCCATATAAAAGAAACTATTTTATTCTCTGCTTGGGTAGGGATTTTAAACTATTTAATAAGGTAAATGTAAACATGTTTATAGTGTTAGGAAAGGAGTTAGTTGCAAGAGTGAGGTTGCGAATTTCTCAGATGGGAGAATAAGTGACTATAAGTACTATCTCAGAGGAAAGGAAGGAAGTGCAGTCATGAGGGCAGAAGGAGAGGTTAGCCTTTAGCACAAGAAAGGACAAGCTCTGCTCTGAAATTCGAGGAAATAGTGTGAGAGTGCTTGCAGAGAACACTGCGCTTTTGATATAGAAGTGAAAAGTTGGGGTAGTTGTACCTTATTTTTAGTCCTTCTTTTAAGTTGTCTGGAAGGCCAAGAATTGCTCATTTACAAAACAAGGGCTGTGAAATGGTTGCAGAGGGGAAGGGGGTGGTAAAAGTTTGGATAAGCTACTGAGGGGAATACAAAAAAAAAGAATGTTTCAGGGACATGTAAAAAAAAATTCTTAGTAAGGCTAAAAGTGTCATTTGCTGTTGGGCACCATAAATTTGTTGTCACAATTCTTGTGACTGTGAGTTTCTTAGGGTGTGTCAGCGTTCTGATGCTGATCTATGAGGAGATATAGCCGATTGTTGGATTGACTCTAGGCTGAAATTTTGCAGAAAAGAGGCCATGGGAAGGTAAGGAAATTCATATAAAGAAAATGGGGTGAAGGTAAAGTGATTTGCCATTAGCTCTAGTTTTTGGTAAGTGGAACCATGAGAAGCATGATGGATAGCAAGAGAGAAGGAGGGGAGAAGTGGGGCAAGGGACAGAGAAAGTGGAGGAGAGAAAACAGGCAGAGACAGAGGATTGTGGGAGGAACGTATTAATAGCACCTTTCAGTTAACATTTGGAAAGGGAAGTCTCAGGTCCAAAAGGTAACTCAGGGAGTAGATTGTTGAGAATTGATTGTAGAATAGTGGTATGCTACAGCTGGCTGGTACCTGCTCATGAGAACTGATTGGTAAATTTTCAGGAATATTGCAAGGTGGTTGTTAAACACAGCCATCCTTGAAATTGGACATATTAAAAGTATTTACAACATTAAAGTCAGCAAATGCTAAAAATCAAGGCTTTTTGCTTTCAGAGAGCCACTTTACCAGCACATCACTGAGTGTAAATGCTATTTGGAGTCCAAACAAATACCTTTATTAGATAAAGTGTCTCTATGTGTGTTGAAGGCACTCATGGGTAGATCAGGAGTTGAAAAGGAACAAAGCTCCATGAGGTGGGAGGCAGTCAATATTTTAATTTTGAAGGTGAAATTTCCTAAAGAGGAAATATATTTAGTGAATTATCTTGAAATACAAATATCAAATAAATCAATAGTAAAATTAATATTTTTGAGCTATTTTTTAACTTGAGTATATACATGCTCAATATATATAACCAAGTATAAGTGATATTTTATTGACTAACCAACCTTATAATATTTTCTTTCAGAACATTTTGGCTGCATTTTCTTTGATCACTTCATATGACAAAAAATTGAAATATTATTTTATAATTTTTTTTTTTACTTAGCAGAGTTGACTTTTTTAAATGAACACCTTAGCAGAGTTTGTTTCACTTTCACAGTGCCACAGGCATTTTAGTAATATTCACAAAATTTGGGAAAACACCAATTATTTTTTATATATGATATAAAAGCAAAAATTACAGCTGACAAAGTTGAACAGGCAAAGTGAACTTTATTCAAGGCTATTGCAATAGGGGAGAGAGGTCAGAGCTCAGTTAGAGCTCAACTCCACTGAAATGAAAGGCAGGACTAAAATAAGGAGAAAGTAGTGAAGGGTGATAGTGGAAAGGTTGATCAATGGGATGTAACCAGTGCACTGAGTAATTTTGAGTCTGCCATTTTTTCTTCTGCAATTAGGCCATCTTCATTTGCTAATTACAGCTATGGAAGTTAGGCTCCTATCTTCCCAAGTAGGGTCAGAGGTAGGAGTGCTCTCTCCTTGATGATTACATTTCAAAGGGAAGGTTCCCAAGTCTTTCAGGAAGACATTCTTGGATTATGAAACCAGCAAGAGGCTTTACAAAATATTTCCATGTGAAGGGGCAGAAAAAGAATTTATAATTAAAAGTTTTCTAAATAAAATGCTTTAAGAAAATGGAGGTTGAGACCTAGAGTCAGGAAGAAGCCTGTCTAGCCAGGCTGAGGGGAAGGTAAGGATGTCTTGATCAGTGAACAATAACATTTCAATGCTTTTCAAGTTTTCCTGTGAAGGGACTCTTTAAATATACTTTGAATTGGTGAAATTTATTAATTATTTTGTCATTGAAAGCATCATTTTAGTGGTATTCCATAATTATATGATATTTCTCTTGGTATCAGAATTAATCTCAAATCAATAAGTGCTGTAAATGTATGTCCAGTCTGTTCATATGTTTAACACTAATTGAATTATTTTAAAATTATCAAAATTGCCTATGCATTACTTCTGTTTGAAGTGTCTTTCTTAATGAATTGCTGTTTTTGGTATGATCTGGAAAAAAAGTATTACAATTTGCTTGTTGTGTTCTGAATTATTTTTATCTTATTCCTGAAAATTTTACAAAAATCTAAGATAGCATGAATACATGGCAAGCTCCTCCCAGGGGTGCTGAAGCAGGTGAGGGCTGAGGAGCTTAAGCATCATTAGCTTCTGGTTAAATTCATCCCTGCTGTTGAAGCCAGACTTTGAGAAAGAAAGAAAGAAAATAATGAGAGAAGCTGAGAGTGAAGCAGAAGTTATCATACTCCTTCCTTACAAGAGCTTTTGCTTCCACAGTTCCCCAAATCCTGGTGGAAACTTTCTGAAGGTGCACAGTCAGGGGAGCAACTGCCTCTTCCCCCTGCCCGTGGGCCAAATGCAGTCCACCAACTCACCAACTGGTTTTGTAAGGCCCATAAGCTAAGAATATTTTTAAAAATATTTTCTAATGTTGAAAAAAAATTTTAAAGACTGTTATTTTGTGACACATTAAAACTATCTAAAATTCAAATTTTCACATCCATAAATCAAGTTTCATTGGAAAACAATCATGCCTATTAGTTTACATATTGTCTCTGGCAGCTACTGTGCTACAGTATCAGACTGAATACTTGAGACAGGGTTGGCAAAGTGAAAAATATTTACTAACTAGCCCTTTGTAGACAGTTTACCAATCCCTGGTCTAGTTATTCTGGTCAACTAATTAAACCAACTTGGGGTCTTTTTTTGCTTGGATTTACCTTTTATTTATTTTAAAAAATTATTTAAATTTCTAATTGGATACATAATAGTAGTACGTGTTTATGGGGTACAAGATAAATTTTGATACATGCATACGATATGTAATGATAAAATCAGAATAACTGGAATATCTGTCATGTCAAGCATTTATCATTTCTTCATGTTGGGAATTTTCCAATTCCACTCTTTTAGTTATTTTGAAATACATGACCAATTATTGTTAACTATAGTTGCCCTTTGTGTTACCAAACACTGGATTTTATTCTTTCTAACTGTATTTGTGAACCTATTATAATATTTATTATTATTTTTATTATTGATTTGCCCCTACTAGACATATGTGGACCTTATTTAATAAAAAAACTGAATAATGTGGCAGTTTTAGATATTGTGCCATGTCCCTCGGGGAAACATATTTTAATCACCCAGTCTTTCGTTATTCCTCAAATCACACCCTACAGGCAGTAGGCCTCCTCTGCTCTGCAAAGGCAATCTCACTCTGGTTAAATAGAAATTGTTGTAAATAAAATTAAATTTCAGGCTGTCCTGCTGTTTAAAGAATCTCTGTAAAAATTCAGTCAGCAGCGTACTTTTAATTTCACATCATCTGATGTTGTTCTGGATTCAGTGACAAGAAGCCCAGCAGTTTTCTTCACAGTTTTCTATTTTCCTTGAATATAAATTTTCCAGCTGGGCACCGAAGACTAGGTAGGGAAACCAAATGTGGGGTTTGTATCAGTCAGAATTCTGTTCAACTGCGTGAAACAGAAACTCACTAAATACATTTAACTTAATAAGATTTCCCCTTTGCTCCCCACCCATGGAAACTAAGTTCAGAGGTAAGGAATTCAGAGCTGGTATAGCTACTCAGTATTGTAATCTTTTAAAACAGTGGGCAGTAGGGGTAGGATGGATGTAGGCAATCCTTTTTTCTCCATTCATTCTTTCCATTTTCATCTAATGGGCATGAAATCAGTGCTCTATCTTCTGGAGGCTGTTCGAGTTTTAGGTGGGAAAAGGGAAGAAGCACAAAGGGCAAAAGTTAAAAAGTCTGAAAGGTATACCTAACAAAGAATGATACAGCAATCACTAATGTAACAAACACTATCTGCCAAGCACTCTTTTTAAATATTTCAAAACAGTAAGTCGTTGGTGGTATGGTAGCTGGGTCTATTTTATTTAATAAGCTGTCTGCATCTCATTGGCCAAACTATGTCATGTGGTCATCCTTGGAGGAAAAGAGCTCTGAGAAGGTGAGCATTTCATATGGGCACATTTACATATGATATTCTTTTAGTAAGAAGCAGTGGAAGAATGGATATTGGGCAGACAACCAGCACCACTTGCCCCAGTGAGTATAAGAGGGACAATGATTTGGGCCGTAGTATGGTTGATAGTCACTTCAACCGTCTTGATGATTTGTGCCAATCACAGAGATAAGATGAGGCATCCAGAGATGTGGTACGAACCACACTCACTTTGATAACCATCTGAGTGATTAACTTTACTGTGGCCTAATTATTTTAGTGGTTCTTCTCTTTTTCTATCTGGATTGAGGGCCACCAACCCAAATGCATGGAAGTTGGAGAGTTAAGAAAGGACTGCATAGCTTGCCTCATCCCCTGGGAAGGTATAATGGAGAGTGGCAGAGAAAGATCTAAGACATTCAGCTCATCTGTATTTTCTGTAGCTTTGTTGGGATAAAGGGTCTTAACCTGCCTAACAAGATTGCATGCTTCTGGAAGGCAGGACGCATTTCTCAGGCTCCTCTATTGCCTCCACAGAGGTTAACACAGAGATGATACTCGAACTTTCTTCACTGATGTATAAATCTGATGATGGCAGTTCATTCAGAAAATTAGAGTTTCAGCTTAGGAACAGTTTACCACCTCTTGTTAATATTCAGCTCACTCCATCAAGATCAGTGACTTATATACCCCATAAATCCACCTCCTATGTGAAACTACTGGGAAAAGTTTTCATTTTTGTCAATATCCTCCAAGGTGCAGTTTGGTGTTTACAGAATATTGATGTTGGCAGGGACATTTTATGTCATTTAATCTTACCTCTCCCATTTTTTTTTTTTATTTTTGATGAGAAAACTGCAATTCAGAATAGTGGAGTGGTACTAAGGTTTGCAAGTGTGACTTTTGTGTTTTGATTTTGTTTTTATTTAATCCATCCAACTTTAACCATACACTTAATAAGAGAAAAACTCTTTATTCTCACCATCTTCAAATACTTCTGTGAAGAGGACAGTTCAACACTGATACTGCATCAAGTGGAAGCAACAGCAGTTTTTTGGCTGCATTTTTATACTAATTTTAGCACTAAATCATACACAGCCTTTAAAAGCAATTGATCCTTTCAGATTATAAAGTCTACATTTGCTTCCAAAAAGAAAATTTTTTTGAAATTGGTTTTGACAAAAACAACACCTGCTCCCACTTCCGTAGGAGGGAGAAGTGTAAAAAACTGTAATATATTGTCTGGAGAAGGGGCATGAAATACAGGAATAAAAAGAAGAATGTGTTGCATTTTCTCTTGCTGATACATTGTATTGTTGTGAATTATTGCACATAGAGAAATGTACTGGCAATTTATTTGTCTGATCTCTTTCTACAAAATGCAAGTCTCTAGATACTTTGTTAGAACAATTACACATTTCTCATTCATCATAGAGAGGAAGTGTGACTTATTGAAAAGAACATGAATTTGGTGTCAAAGAGACCTGAGTTTGAATCACTGCTATGCCACATAGTAACTTTATGATCTTGGACAAGTCATATATCTGATCCTTCCTTTCTATAAAATAGAGACAAAACTCAGAATTATTATGAGGCCTCTAGAGTGGTCATTTATTTCCATTCTCCTATTTTGTGTTTGCTTTGTACAGAGGGAAAAATTCATAAAACTACTGGACCAGTTGCATAACTCTCTGAGGATTGATCTGTCAAAGTATAGGGTACGTAGAAATTTACTTGCATAAAAGAAAACAAACTGCTATGTTTGGTCTAGATAATTTCTTGCCATATAAAAATCACCCATCATGGAATAGAAGAATAAAAATATTGATCTCAGGTGCTGTCACCCTTAGAAATAATCCCTTTGTTGTTCAGATTCTTTACCCTACGTAGAATACAACAATACTCGTGTGTGTGTGTGTGTGTGTGTGTGTGTGTGCGCGCGCGCGCGCGCGCGCGCGCACATGCAGCTTTAATTTTGTAATTTCTAAAATAGCCATCAGATTCAATGACCCTCAGCTAATTCATAAAGTAGACTATGGCCCAGTCCTCATTCTGAAAGCTCATCCTTTGTTACTGAAATATTCCGCTGATACTTCCTCAATTTCTGAGCTTCCTACTTAATTTACTGCTTCATTCTCTTTCCTCCTGGATTAGGGTACCAAGAGTACCATGCAAAGTTGCACAGAATTCATTGTCAACGATTCTACATATCACCTCCTGGGGAAACACATACACATACCACAAATATATTCATGTGTATATGTGCATAAATATATACACATATAATTTTAGTTACAACATATTTTAGTTACAAAATTTAGTTACAAATTTTGTTACAAAATGTCTATGGTGATAACGAATACATGCTCTCTTATATCTTACATTCTTTAACAATTTATCCTAAACGTCTTTTCTTGTTTGAACATATCTATCTCCCATGCATTCCTTTTTAATTAGTCTCTTATTGACAGATACTTTAATTGCATACTTATGGAAGTTATAATACCAAACCTAATGAGAAGAGGACAACCATTAAGCCATTGAGAGAGATATTTGGGGGCAACAAGGGCCTGAAGTCACCTCATTCACTACCTCATCATAAGCACACTAACCCTGTTCAAGTTCATGAATATCTCGTAATTAGCTGTGGGTTTCCTAATGGCTCTTTAGAAAAGCATGTTAATATGTGAAATTGACCAAAGTAAAAATTGTTTCTTAGTTCAAACATTTTATAATTATAACTTTTCATTCCTTCAAATTATGAACATCTGTATTTTCAAATGATACTTCTCATCAAACCTTGCTAAAAGAAGCCTTTTGTTAAAATCCATAGTATTTCAGGAAAGACTATATGATGCAAACTTATTTTTTTAACTTTTAAAGTTTTTTGTGACTAAAAGTAAATGCAGCACATGTATAATTTCTGAAGTATTTTTTAAAAAATACTTATCTTGAGAAAATCATGAAAAATTTTTCCTATGTATGCTACACTTCTTCCTTTTAGTAGCAAGACTATTTTAGAAGCAAGCATTAATAACATCATAACATTGTAATAATGATATTGTTTTGCATTTATTGCATTGTAACTATAAATAGAAGAGTGCAGCTTTCCAAGAGTATAAAAATATAGTATTTCCAAATTGTTTATATTCTATAATGTTTTATGATAAAAATATTTTAAGAATACTTTAGGGGTATTTTAGAAATTGTATACAGTTTACTTTCCATTTTCTTTTATGAGAAGCTAATTTTACTTTATTTTCCCACTGGAGATTTACTACTGACAACCTTATCCATTTTCTGTTTCCTGATTAACCAGGAAAACTTTCCTGCAAGCAATACTGAAAGACTGCAAGACCTGAAATCAACTGTTGACCTGTTAACAAGTATCACCTTTTTTAGGATGAAGGTATCTCATTTTATTTCTGTCACTGTTTTGGTGTGGCATAGAACACATTCATCCCCTGGTAAAGTCTTGCTTTACCCTCCTCTTGATCAAGTACTGTGTCAACCCCATTGATTAAGCTGTACTATCTTTGACTGAACTAAATGAATCTTCCAATATAAGGTATAGTGAAGAAGAGATTATCCTAGACATTTAAAATACTCTGATACATTTGGCTCTAATTTAGTTCTCAGTTAAATCTGTCTTAGATAAAGCTCTCTAGTAAGTGGATGTGGCACTTAAAAAATTTCCAATGGAAATGGAGTTCATTTCTAATTTTAGTTTTAACTTAGATGTTTTGCTAACTTGTTTGCTACAAGAAAGTGGCTGACTCTTTTAAGTTTACCCCAATTGTGGCAACTTCCATTTTCAGCACTGGGAATGTCTATGTAGGAATATATTTGATCACCTATCTAATTGGTATCATTGGCTAGGCCCTACAAACCAGGTATTTCTTTTTAGATATATCATTTCTGCTTTAATTGCAATTTCTCTGCAGTCATAGTTCTGGCTTGCAGTGCAACTTATGTAAAGCATTTTCAGAAACTACTTGCCAGGCTATGGGCTAAAATAAATGCTCTTTGAAAGAGAGTATTACGATGCTTATTCAGAAAATTCCTAAATAGAAACAATTGTTTTTCTTAGCGTTTGCCCATAATTTTTTTCACTAGAACCTCTAAAAGTGGCATTTTGTAGTGAAAGAGAGACACAAAGGGAAACCATAGTATATCAGTGCTCATTTAGATTCTTTAAAGTTGAATTAAAATTCATTTGGTTTAAAATCAGGCCAACTAGGTGACTAGGATAAATAGAATTTACATCAATTCTAATCTACTGTCAGTAGTTACTGGAACATTGTGCAAATAATGATGGCGATACCCAATCAAGTTGACTTAGATTGACAAGTGACATCTGCCATTGACACTGAGAAGTGAGGAATGGGAGTGAGGGTGGGGCGTGCCAGCATGGTGCTACCCATCTGCCATGCCACCTTGATTAAAAACACTATCTCCTTAAACTTGTAACTACTCTTCCCCAACCCTCACTACCAGCTGATGATTTCGCTTCCTATTTCAATGAAAAAAAAAAAAAAAAAAATAGGAGGAAAGAAAGAGGAGCATCCTCAAGTTCCAATCACACACTCCCACCACCTACCCCAGTAGGTACTTCCTTGTATGTGTCCACATATTCTTTCTTTTTTACTATTGGTGAGCCTGTTTTCTTAGAAAATGTGGTCTCTTCTACTTGTGCAATTGATTTTTTCTTCTCTTGTGCACTAAAATACTGGTCCAGCAATCCTCTCCACTTTCCTGAATTGTCAGCTTTCCCCTATGTATGTGCTATTGATTTTACAGTCTTCAAAATACCACTCAGCTTCACTTTCTTCTATAGCTACTACCCCAGTTCATTTCCCTTAATAGCAAAACTCCTTGAAATAGTCATCTGTACATTTCCTTCCAGTTAATTTCCTCATATTATCCTTTGGACAAATTTGCTTCTTCTGTTATCCTTTTTTCTCATTGCAGAGAGTAAAAATCACTTTTTTGTTGCACAGTCCTATTAGTTTTGATAAATGTGTAGTTATATAACCACCAGAGCAATAAGATACAGAATAGTTCCATGAGCCTACACAATTTCCTTGTGCTACACCATTGTTGTCAACCCTTCTCCCACATGCTGGTAACCACTGATTTGTTCTTTGCCTATAGGTTTGCCTTTCCTAGAACATCATGTAAATGAACTTGTACACAATGTACCATAACACAATAGAGATTCATTGGTGTTGAGTGTATCAACAATCCACTACTGTTAATTGCTATGTAGTAATTCTTTGTTATATATGTACTACCAATTTATCCATTCCCTCACTGACAGGTATCTGAGTTATTTCCAATTTTGGTTTATTACAAATAAAACTATTTTAAATAAGCATGGGATTATTGTTGTAAACATACGTTTTTATGCTCCTTGGGTTAAATCCTCAGCAGCAGTGTGTGAGAGTCCCAATTCTTCTGCATCCTCTAGCAAAACTCTTGGGATTTTCCATGTTATGTATGTATGTATGTATGTATGTATGTGTGTATGTATGTGTGTATGTATGTATTATTCTAGTAGAAGTGATGTTGCATTATCTTAATGTATTAATTTTGTCTAAAAATTAATAATATTGAGAATTTTGGGGGGTTGACTTGCTATCTGAATATCTTCTTTTGTGAAGAATGTTGAAATTTTTACCCGTATTTGTTAGCTGGCTTTCTTACTGTTAAGGGCAATTTAATTTTAATTATTTTAAATTGATTGATCAAATTGCATGTATTTATTGTGTACAACATGTTGTTTTAAAATATATATACATTGCAGGATGGCTAAATCTAGCTAATTAACGTATGCATTACCTCACAAAGTTTTCATTTTTGTGAGGAGAATATTTAAAATCTGCTTTCTTGCATTTTCAAGAATACAATAGTCTTGAGTTTTGAGAGTTTTGTATGTTTTGGATACAATTTTTTGCCAGATATATGATTTGCTATTATTTTGCCTTGTTTGTGCCTTGCCTTTTAATTGTCTTAAAATATATCATATAGCAAGTTTTAAATTTTGGTCTACTTTATCATTTTTTTTTTTTTCTAATTATGGATAGTGCTCTTGGTTAAACCAACATCACAAAGAGGTTTTTTGGTGTGTTTCTTCTAAAAGATTGGTTTTACCTTTTATATTTGGGCATATGTTTTATTTAGAATTTTGGGAATTTTTTTGGTGGTGGTTTTTGTTTGGTATAAGGTATAAAGTGTGAATCAGGGATAACATTTTACATATTTATGTTTAAGAGTTCCAGCAGCATTTATTAGAAAGATTTTCCTTTCTCCATTAAATTGTTTTTGTATTATTGTAAAAAATTAAATTGACCATGTATGTATGGGTCTGTTTCTGAACTCTCTATACTGTTCAATTGTTTGTACATCCACCACTACCATCCTGTCTTGATTACTGTGAACTCATAGCAAATCATAAAAAAAAAGATAATGTGCATCCCACCTCGTTTCTTTATTTTTCACAGTTGTATAGGTGATTATCATTCTTTCTAGGATTTTAATTGAGGTTTCATTTCATCTATAGCTCAATCTGGAGAGAACTGACATTTTAACAATATTAAAACTTCAACTCTGTCCTTAGTTTTTGACCACACTGCAATCAGACTTTTACTCTCTCACTTCCCAAAAATGATTTGTCAACATCGCATGTTTTATTTCCCGCCTATAACATTGGCTCTTGTGGGGGTGGGCGGGACTCTCTACTGCTTTATTCTTTCTCATTTGTCTGTTGTCACAGATTTAGAATTATGTAAGATTTAACTGGATTTATTTCTTGGACCTCTTCTCTTCACTATCCATACTCAACCAGTGTTGTTTCTTTACATTCTTCTGTAAGATAATAATTTCCAAATTTATATCTCTAACCAGAACTTTTCCACAACTGTAGATTCATTTTTCCAAATACCTTCTTGAAATTCATGTATATGCCTAATAGGCTTCTTAAACTGTTCAGAATTGAGCTCCGGAGCTCCCATACACAGTTTTTCCCATTTAAATTGAAGTCACCTCCCTTATAACAGTTGCTCAGGCTAAAATACTGGGGACAACTGCAGCTCTCACACAAGTCATCCAGTCTGTCAGGAAATCCTGTTCGCTCTTTTTTTCTAAAATTTACCAGAATATGATTTCTTCTAATAATTTATAATCCTACCACCTTGATCAAGCATCATCTTCACTAGACTAAATTTTAACATTATTCTCAAAATTGGTCTTTCTATTTTTTTCATAGCCCACTTTAAGGCAGCATAAGGGAGCCTTATAAAAGATAGTTATTATGCTAAAATTAGGCCATTTTGCTCTTACGCTTAAACTATCCAATTCCTTCCCACCTCACTAAAAGCTAAGATTCTTATAATCATCTATATGTAGTTTCCCCTTGTTCTCACCCTACATCTTCATTTACCATTGCTGTTTATTGTATTAGTTCTATTCCATTGGAACACTTCCTATCCTTCTTCTGTTTTACTTTTCAACATGCATCATCATGTAATATATCTTATATATTTATTTTGTTTATTATCTACTTGAACTTAAGCCCATGAGGAAAGGGATTTTTATTTCTATCGTTCATTGCTGTATCACCATTATCTGGCATATAGGAAGCAATAAATATTTGTTGAGTGATGGAATGGAATGAAATCAAAGAATGCATGAACTATTAACTGGTCACGTTAAGTGTTGTTATTTGAGTGTTTACAACCATTATCATTTTCAATAAGTTTTTATATCGGAAAGTTGAAATGTTTACACGTTTAAAACCACATGATAAGATGACACTTACTGAACATAGAAAAATCAACTAAAAGTCTTTATTGAATATATATTTGAGTAGTTTCTACTAGATTACAATGTGTTATTGTTGCATTTGAGAAAATAAGCGTCTGCCTTTGTCTGTCAGGTTCTGGAGCTGCAAAGCCCCCCAAAAGCAAGCATGGTGGTGAAAGACTGTGTAAGGGCTTGCCTGGATTCTACATACAAGTATATTTTTGACAATTGCCATGAACTCTACTCCCAGCTAATAGACCCGGTAAGAAAATATGTATGTCTTTTATAATCCCCACTTTTGTTTCTAATATCTGTTTCAATACGTTTAGCATGAGAGTAAACAGAAAAGTATGTTCATTTAATTTCATATTAACTGCAAATTTGAGAATTTCCATATCTTTTCTTCACATTTGAATATCACTTTCGCATACATGAACTAATTCACTCCTTACAATAACTTTATGTAGTAAAGGCACATATCGTTTAAGGTTTTAGCTGAAGAATCAGTTTCAGAAAATTGAAGAGATTTTCTCAAGGTCACACAGTGGGTAGGTGGAAGATTTGGGACTACACATTAGGATTCCAACTGCCGTTTCTATGTTCTTCCCCTAACTCACACTGCCTCCCATATCATTTTATTTCATTTATTTATTTTTTGAGAAGGAGTCTCACTCTGTCGCCCAGGCTGGAGTGCAGTGGCACAATCTCGGCTCACAGTAACTTCCGCCTCCTGGGTTCAAGCAATTCTTCTGCCTTAGGCTCCCCAGTTGCTGGGATTACATACATGAGCCACCATGCCCAGCTAATTTTTTTTTTTTTTTTTTTTTTTTTTTAGTAGAGATGGGGTTTCTCCATGTTAGCAGGCTGGTCTCAAACTTCTGACCTCAGGTGATGCACCTGCCTCAGCCTCCCAAAGTGCTGGGATTATAGGCATGAGTCACTGTGCCTGGCCTATATGTTAATTTATTAAGAAATATTTCAAAAACACAATTTAAATCAAAACCACATTGAGATACAATCTCACACCAGTAGTAATGGCTATTATTATTATTATTTTAAATTTTTATTTCCATAAGTTTTTGGGGAACAAGTGGTATTTGGTTACGTAAGTAAGTTCTTTTGTGGTGATTTGTGAGATTTCGGTGCACCCATCACCCAAGCAGTACACACCGAACCCAATTTGTAGTCTTTTATCCCTCACATCCCTCTGACCCTTGCCCCAGAGTCCTCAAAGTCCATTGTATCATTCTTATGCCTTTGCNTTTTTAGTAGAGATGGGTTTTCTCCATGTTAGCAGGCTGGTCTCAAACTTCTGACCTCAGGTGATGCACCTGCCTCAGCCTCCCAAAGTGCTGGGATTATAGGCATGAGTCACTGTGCCTGGCCTATATGTTAATTTATTAAGAAATATTTCAAAACACAATTTAAATCAAAACCACATTGAGATACAATCTCACACCAGTAGTAATGGCTATTATTATTATTATTTTAAATTTTATTTCCATAAGTTTTGGGGAACAAGTGGTATTTGGTTACGTAAGTAAGTTCTTTTGTGGTGATTTGTGAGATTTCGGTGCACCCATCACCCAAGCAGTACACACCGAACCCAATTTGTAGTCTTTTATCCCTCACATCCCTCTGACCCTTGCCCCAGAGTCCTCAAAGTCCATTGTATCATTCTTATGCCTTTGCATCCTCATAGCTTAGCTCCCACTTATGAGTGAGAACATACAATGTCTGGCTTTCTATTCCTGAATTACTTCACTTAGAATAATAGTCTTCAGTTCCATCTAGGTTGCTGTGAATGCCATTAGTTCATTCCTTTTTATGGCTGAGTAGTAGTATTCCATTATGTGGAGATAGATATAGATGTAGATATAGATATCACAGTTTCTTTATTCACTCATTGATTTATGGGCATTTAGGCTGGTTCCATATTTTTGGAACTGTAAATTGTGCTGGTATAAACCTGCATGTGCAAGTATATTTTTTGTGCATGGACTTCTTTTCCTCTGGGTAGATACCCAGTAGTGAGATTTCTGGATTAAATGGTAGTTCTACTCTTAGTTCTCTAAGGGATCTCCACACTGTTTTCCAAAGTGGTTGTACTAGTTTACATTCCATTAGCAGTGTAGAAGTGTTCCCTTTTCACTGCATCCATGACAATATTTTTTTTTTTTTTTTTATGTTTTTACTATGGCCATTCTTCCATTAGTAATGTGGTATTGCATTGTGCTTTTGATTTCTATTTCCCTGATCATTAGTGATGTTGAGCATTTTTTCATGTATTTGTTGGTCATTTGTATATCTTCTTTTGAGAATTGTCTATTCATGTCCTTCGCCCACTTTCTGATAATAATTTTTTCTTACTAATTTGTTTGAGGTTCTTGTAGATTCAGGATATTAGTCCTCTGACAGATGTACAGATTGTGAAGATTTTCTCCCACTCTGTGGGTTGACTGTTTACTCTGCTGAGTGTTCCTTTTGCCGCACAGAAGCTCTTAAATCCCACCTATTTATCTTTGTTTTTGTTGCATTTGTTTTTGGGTTCTTGGTCATTAAGTCTTGGGTAAGCCAATGTCTAGAAGGGTTTTCTGATGTTATCTTCTAGAATTTTTATAGTTTCAGGTCTTAGATTTAAGTTCCTTGATCTATCTTGAGTATATTTTTGTGTAAGATGAGAGATGAAGATCCAGTTTCATTTTCCTACGTGTGGCTTACCAATTTTCCCAGCACTATTTGTTGAATAGGGTATTCTTTCCCCACTTTATGTTTTTGTTTGCTTTGTTAAAGATCAATTGGCTGTAAGTATGTGGGTTTATTTATGTGCTCTCTATTCTCTTCCATTGGTCTATGTGCCTGTTTTTATACCAGTACCATGCTGTTTGGGTGATTATGGTCTTATAGTATAGTTTGAAGTTAGGTAATGTGATGTCTCCAGATTTGTTCCTTTTGCTTAGTCTTGCTTTGGCTATGTGGGCTCTTTTTTGGTTCCATATGAATTTTCGGACTGTTTTTGCTAGTTCTGTGAAGAATTGTGGTGGTATTTTGATGGGAATTGCATTGAATGTGTAGATTGCTGTTGGCAGTATGGTCATTTTCACAATATTGATTCTACACATCTATAAGCATACAGAATGACTATTATTAAAACATCAAAAAACAATACATGCTAGTAAGGCTGCAGAAAAAAAGGGAATGCTTATACACTGTTGGTGGGAATATAAATGTATTCAGCCACTGTGGAAAGCAGTATGGAGATTTCTCAAAAATCTTAAAACAGAACTACCGTTAGACCTAGCAATTCCATTACTGAGAATCTATACAAAAGAAGATCAGTTTTTCTACAAAAAGATAAATGCACTCATATATTCATCACGGCACTATTCACAAAAGCAAAGACATGGAATCAATCTAGGTGCCCATCTGTGGTAGACTGGATAAAGAAAATGTGGTATATACATACCACAGCATACTATGTAGCCATAAAAAAAGAATGAAATAATGTCCTTTGCAGCAACATGGATGCGTCTGGAGACCATTATCCTAAACAAAATAATGCAGGAAAGGGAAACTAAATACTGCATATTCTCACTTATAAGTGAGAGCTTATAAAGATGGGAACAATAGAAACTAGGCCTATTGGCAATGGGAGAAGGCTTAAAAAACTAACTGTTGGGTCCTATGGTAAGGGGATCTGTCGTACCCCAAACCTCAGCATCACACAATATATTCATGTAACAAACTTACATATGTACCTCATGAATCTAAAATAAATGTTGAAATTATTTTTTAAAATTTCGGGAATACAAAAGAAAATATAGAAAGCAAATCAAACATGTATATGCTTACTACCTACTAGCCATAACCATATGTTGACATTTTCCAGTATTTCTCTGCTCTTATTTAAAGACATTAAACGTTACACATAAAATAGTATTTTGCTTTGTATTTCCCAATCCCATCCCACTCCTTTTTTGTCCTTTGGAAATGAACACTATTCTAATATTGGTGAGTTTGAAATATTTTCACATATGATCAATGAACGCTTGAATTTTATGTTCTATGAATTGCCTGTCAGTCTTTTGTGTGTGTTTCTCTTGGTTTGCTTGTCTATTGCTTATTAATTTATAGAAAAATCTAAAAATGTGGATCCTAATCCTTTTGTGGTTATGTGGATTTCATAGATTACTTCCCTCTTGATGACACATCTTTTTTGTTATATTGAAGTTTTCTAATGCATACTATGACATATATAGCTATTACTTCTATAAAATTGACTTTTACAAATGTATTCTAGCTTGGGTAATCTGGGCAACATAGTGAGACCCTATCTCTACAATTTTTTTTAATTAGCTGAGTGTGGTGGTATGTGTCTATAGTCACACCTACTTAGAAGGTTAAGGTGGTTAGAGTGAGCCCAGGAATTGGAAGTTAGAGTGAACTATGATAGCTCCCCTGCATTCCAGCCTTGGTGACACAGCAAAACCCTATCTCTATTTTTTTTTAAAAAATATGTCTACTGCCTATCCTTTCCTGAATAGTGCACTTGCTCCACTAGATATTAAAATTTGTGTGATTATCCATGAAACATTCTGTTTACTTGGGAGAGGCAAATTCTAGAAAGCAAATGTTAGATGAAGGCAAGTAAGACTCTTCCAAACTGAATTTTTAACTAGGTTTTATATAGTATGATGTATTTCTGGGGTCACTGTTTTTTTTTTGTTGTTGTTGTTTGCTTGTTTTTTGCTTTATAAGAAAACATATTAAGCTGAGTTTGGCGTTCTATAAGCAAAACAATATATAACCACATACTTGTTCATAACTTTAGCTTATCAACTCTGTTAGATAGGCTCTAGTTTTAAAACTTGGTCGTCCAGGATTACTAGGAGCTAAATTGGTTCTCAATTGTATTTCCCCGTGAGTAGTTTTCTAATGACTTTTCTTTGTCTAATCTCTGCTTTCCATCTTCCTCCCATAGGGCTCTTTCAATTCTTTTAAATTTTTCAACATCATTATCTTTATTTTACCTAAAGGCTAAGATTGAAACTTTTTATTGTACCATGTAATTACCCATGCATAACTTTTTTTTTTTTTTTGACAAAGGTTTGCTCTGTCACCCAGACTGGAGTGCAGTGGCGCAATCTCGGCTCACTGCAACCTCCGCCTCTTGGGTTCAAGTGATTCTGCTGTCTCAGCCTCCTGAGTAACTGGGATTACAGAGACCCACCACCTTGCCTGACTTATTTTGTATTTTTAGTAGAGACAGGGTTTTATCATGTTAACCAGGCTGGTATCAAACTCCTGACCTCAGGGGATCCACCTTCCTCAGTCTCTCAAAGTGCTGAGATTACAGGCGTGAGCCACCACGCCTGGCCCCATGCATAACTTCATAATCAATCTTACTAGACTTCACCAGGTTCAGTTTCTTACTCCTCACACTCCTGAACCAAACTGCTCTGATCTCATGAGCGCTAAATTTTATAATTTCCATGAATCAGTCATCCTTTTTCACGTCCCTGCATTTATGCATTTTGTTCTATATACCTAAAAAAACTCTCCCTCCTTCCCTGCTTTCATCAAAATCCAGCTCCAATATGATCTTTGTTGAAGAAAAACTTATTCATTACACCCATTACAGAATGGTAAGGCAGACTATTCAAAGAGGACTATTACAATAGTTACACAGGAAGGCTACCGCAATGGGATTTTATAGTAGAAGAGAAATTGGGCTCAACTGTGAATACCACAAGGAAAAGTGGGAATTTATAGCCAAGGAGCTGAGTTAAGGGGAAGGACTTAATGGATAGAAATTACTAAGAGGTAACATTTGGGGTAAGGGGGGATCCTAGCCAACAGATCTGATGGGATTCTTGCTGAAGGCAGACCAGGGTGATCAAGTATCACCGGAAGCACTGTGGAGGAAGGAAACCTGATCAGATATCAAAGTGTGATCAGATATCAAGGATGAACAATTCTGGCTAAACTGAGAAGATTCTTGCTAAATTAGTCAATGCAGAAACTAACATGGGAGCTCAAAAGTTGAGGTCTGGTTAAAAAGAGAGCTCAGAAGAGTTTGACTAAAGTTTGGTCAAAGAGAGAATCTTTATCATTTCCTCATCTACTAATTAATACTCAGTGGATGAATTAAACTGCCAAAGTAAAGTGGCATACCTTACTTGATGTCTTTCTAATACATAAATAATAACAACGACAATAATAAACAAGCAGTTTATTTCTGTAAGAGAGCTTCGTAGGTAGTTCCCATGAAGCAAACATGCCCCTAACAAAAAGTAAATGAACTATGTCACATCAAAATAATCTAATATCACTTAATATCTTCTAACTTGGCTTTCAGAAAAGATAATTACATAATTTTCTTACTAGTTTTATTTTTAGGTAGATAGATCTTAGATTTTATGTGAAATTTTGTCAATGTAGGGAATGCTTGGGGCTAAGCTTTAAATCTTGGAAAAACACTTTTTCATCAACATTGTTATTATTTGAAATTCGAAAGGAAGCATCCATTGGAGCTGAATTATTTAGGGGGCTAATACTCTCTAGAACCCTTTTGAAGCCATCTAGGAATATTTCAAATGTTTAAGCCTTGTCTCCCCTCAGTTGGCTGCAACTCCATGCTCCTAAGAATTCAAGTTAAGACCTTTTTGTCTTATAGCGTACATCTCACTTGTCTTCAAATTCTAATTATTTAATTCAAAATTAAATACCTTCATTTCAAAATATATCAAGAATCAGACCACTTTTCACCAGATCCATGCTTCTACCCTGCCTGGCTCAGAACCATAATCATTGTTCACTTGGATTACTATGTAACTTCCTAAGAGGGCTCAATGTGTCTACCCCATCACCTTATGTCTGTTCTCAACAGAGCAGCCAGAATTATTTTTTAAAAAAGGAAGTCAGATTATATCACTCTTCTGCACAGAATGTTCTAAGGCCTTTCATTTAAGTTAAATTCAAAGTCCTACAAAACTCTACATGATCTGGTCCATGTTACGCTTCTCACCCCTCTAAATCTAATTCTGTCCCCTTGCACATATCTCCATGTGACTGGAGAGCCAATGAAGAGCTGATGCGCAGGGAAGTAATGTGAACAATGCTTTACCCCTGCTTTTTATGACAGAGACAGAACTTA
Organism: Rhinopithecus bieti; assembly: GCF_001698545.2. Lineage (NCBI taxonomy): Eukaryota > Metazoa > Chordata > Mammalia > Primates > Cercopithecidae > Rhinopithecus > Rhinopithecus bieti. The sequence goes on along the minus strand of NW_016826783.1, from coordinate 713,518 downwards.
GGACAGTGCCGAGTAGGTGCTCATAAAAGCATTTGTTGAATGAATTGAATAAATAAATAAACTGATTTTTCTCCAAATAATACGGTAAGTAATTATAGATATATTTCAACTATGATAAACAAGATTGAATGAAATGCCCTATTCTGTGGTAGACTCTCAATGCTTGCCTAAGGCCTCTTGCACTTACTCTGGGTCATGTGGCAGGATCCCAGATGATGAGATATGGGAAAGGTAAATGAAGGTCACTTCTCGTCCCAACCCATAAAAACATCTTGTCACCCGCAGTGCAATAACTTGGAAGGATGTATATTCCAGATGGCATAGCTACCAGGTGGAGAAGGGCTGCCTAGTCAGCCCCAGACTTTGGATGTTTAAGAAATAATCTTTTATTGTGTTAACTTACTGATATTTGGATATTTATTTGTTACCATAGCGCAATCTGGCTTCTTTTGACTAAAAGAACTTCAGCTCCTTTTCCAACCTGCCACCCCACTATTTAAAATATATCCATGTTTATGTGACTATCCTATTTATAAATCTTGACCAGCTCCCCATTTACTCACAGGATGAAATCCAGACTCTCCCATTATCCACAGTGCCTCTAAGGTCTAAGCCCTGATTATCACTCCTGACTTTAACATCATCTCCACATTGCATTCCATGATTCAGTACATTAAACTCCATGGTGACTTTGCCTGCCTTATATTTACCTGCCTGGAGTGTGCATCACTTCTCCAAACTTCCCTCCTAATGGCTAACCCCAGCTCAGCTAACCTTTTCAGAAAGTCTTTATAACCTCTTCTAGCTGGATTTGGTGTTTCGGTTCCCTGTTCTCATAATACCCTCACATGTCACCACCACTGCACTTATCACGGTGAATTCATTAGGTGCATCATGTGATATCAGTTTGACCTATCTTCCCAGCTAAACTGTGAGTTTCATCTTTGTATTCCCATTGCCTGGTGGTATACCTGACTCTGAGTAGGGTTGATAAACAAAGTAATTATCTAGTAAAAATAACATTAAAAAAAAAAAAAGCAGTGCCTTAGTTACTTATTTATGGTATCCTTCAATGACTCTACATTAAAACCTATGGTAAGGAACATAATCACTGATATTAAAACCCCTGAGTTCAAATTACATCTCTACTTTTTAGAATTATGGCCTTTGGTAAGCTAGTTAGCCTCTTCATGTCTAGTTTTTTCATCATATTCATGCTACTTCTGTTTGCTCTGAATCCTCTCTGGATAATATAATGCCTTGCCTGAAAGAAAAAGTTAAGGATTCCAGCACTGTTAAACACAGTACAGTTCTGATTATTTAAATGTGGAATCATACTTTCTCTTTCCAAAGGGATTTTGAAGAACCATATAAAATAAAATGCTTAGAATGAAAAGGAAAATTGATTTGATAGAAAAGTAGAAACAGCTGCAGTTAGAACAAGATAGAAGTGTGGTCTCCGGAGACTGGCTGTGCACTCAGTAGGTGGGATTTACCTTGGCTGAATTGCCAGGCTCCGCATCTGCACTTCAGTTTAGTTTAAGATCTCCAATGTGTCAGTGTACACAGAGGTCATTGGTGGCTTGCAGAGAGATACACAAAAGATCAGTCTATAAACTAGGATAGATGTCTATCCAGCAGATACCTCATCAGCCCTATTATATGCCAGGCACTGGTGTTGGCTCTTAGGACATGTCAGAGAACAAACGATAGTTTCTTTGAAATAAAAAATAAACATTTCTAACTGATTGAAAATGTTTTAGTTTACACTCTCCTGGGTGAACATCTATGTGAAAATAAAACCTGTAATCTGAAGGTTATTTTAGGAGCATGGAACAAGAGTAGAATGAATTAGTTGGATAATATTAATAGTGACTATTGCTAGCGTGAACACATCCATTTTAATAAAATCTACATAAAGAGACCCCCTAATTGTGGAATGAGTGGGATAGATAAGACTTTCTTTTTAAATGTGTTTTAAACGAATTATGCTGAGCTAATGTCAGCATTAACTCGGTTCCATGGAAACCACTCTGCGAAAGAACTTTTCTGTTGAACAATGAAAACCCTTATTAACTGATTTCTACAGTCCCCTCCACTCCTACCCTGAAATCAAAACTTGTTTACACAGAGATCATCCACAAGAAGATGCCAAAAACCAATAAAACCTTTCTGCCTAAGATGCTCGTATTTTAAGTTTATATATTGTGGTAAATTTTAAGTCGTTTATTGAATGACTACCTAAGAAAATTGTATTAAGATATGCCTTAACTAAAACACGTGTACACTTTTAGTTCTGAAGCACAATTAGGGACTTTTTAAAATCTTATTTTGAATCTGATTAGAAGGTTTGTAACTAAAAACAAGAACAAACGAAAGTTCTTGACATTCATGTGATGATTTCTTTTGAAAATCATTTCTCCAAATGAAGGTGTTTTGTTATAAGACAGCATGAGTGATACAGATACATGAATGCAGAGGGAAATGTGCCACCTAAAAGTGGGAGTCATATGTCAAATCAGTAGAAACATATTTCTGTATTAACTTTTGGATATATACACACACACATGCACATATATGCTTAGACTCTTTGTTGCCCTCCCAAGTCAAATTCTCTCACTTCTTCTCTCAGAGGAAATCTCTGTTATGAATTTCTTATTAGCTTTGATGAACATAGTTTCATCTTTGTGTGCATTTACTACATATATCTATTATTTGTGATACAGTCTTTTCTCCATCAACCTGTGACATAATACATTTTAGAAATAGGTAATACAGTGTTATTGTTATATATACTAATTCTAGAACCAGATTGTCTAAATTTAATTATTCTTCTATAATTTTTAAAGCTCAATATTAATCTTTGAGAATTATCTATGCTGATGCATGTATGTACAGTTTGTTGATTTTTTACAAAATCAAACACTGTTTTGATTAAAAAATCAAAACTGTTGATTTTTTACAACAAGCATATACAGCAATATACACATCAATTCCAATTTTCATAATTACAAATAAGACTGCAATGAATATCTTTGTCATAGATGTGTAAAAATTTCAGTATAGTCTCTTAAAGGAGAAGGGAATACCCTCCTTTCCTCTACTTTTTCCCTTCCACTAGACAGAATGTGGACCTGATTTTGAGCCATCTTGTACCATGTGGACAGAAGCACCCTTTACTTTTCACATACATTAAAATACCTTTTATTTGTCTGATACCCATGGTAACATTGAGTTTAGTGAAAACAGAAACTCCATTAATCTTACTATTGAATTTGTAGCATATAACACTCTGCAGAGATCAATTAATAATTTGTAAATGAAAATTCTATCAAAAAACATCTCTTTGTATTAGATGGCATGTGATATGTATACCACAATTTTGGCCAGGTTATTCTCTGAAAATTCCTTGAGAAAAAGAAAACATCATCATGGAATACTCTAAACTGGCAACTCACCTGAATTTAAATGTGGAAATTTTCAGAAAGTCTATGCTTAATTTGCGGACATATCTTTCTCAGTTATTTTAACCCAAAAGGTTGATTCAGCTATTTGTCTTTCTCCGTTTCCTTTGATTTTGCTCTAGCCAATTTCTAAATAATTCAGCAATGAAAGAAAAGTTAGAATGTGCCCTGAAATGTACATGTAGAAAAATATCCAATTCTACAACTCTTAATTTGAATGATTTAAATAGTAATCATTAAGAAACTGGCTATAATATGTCCCTGACTTTTCTTAGATATTTTTCCAGCAATGTACTTTCTTATGTAATCATTGGCATTAGTTAGGGAATGATGTTTATTCTGAAAGAAAGGTGCCTTTTTACCACCTCATATGCTCATTCTCTTAGTTCTAAATCTGTGTAAATATAAAGATAACTTAGGCCGGGCGCGGTGGCTCAAGCCTGTAATCCCAGCACTTTGGGAGGCCGAGACGCGGATCACCGACGCGTCAAGAGATCGAGACCATCCCTGGCTAACCCCCCACGGTTAAACCCCGTCTCTACTAAAAAATACAAAAAACTTAGCCGGGGCGACGGTGCGGCGGCCTGTAGTCCCAGCTACTCGGGAGAGCGCTGAGGCCAGGAGAATGGCGCTGAACCCGCGGAGGCGGAGCTTGCAGCTGAGCTGAGATCCGGCCACTGCACTCCAGCCCGCGCGACAGGAGTGAGACCCGGTCTTCAAAAAAAAAAAAAAAAAAGATAACTTAGATAATATGTTTATAATTTATTAGATACAAATATATCAAATTATAATTTATAAACATTTATATTTTATAATTTTTTTTTTTTTATAAAAATTATCATTATTTGATATTCTATAAAAATGTATTAGAATAAATGTTATAATGTTATGAAAAGAAAATTTCTTTTTAAATGGCAGCTTCATGAATAGTATATAAAATTTTACTTGTAACAAGAAATTGTTCAAAATGAGTGGTATATTGATTGCCATGTATTATGTGTTGTAAAGAAGAAAAATATATGAAAATTTAGAGCCTAAAAAATGACTAGCCAGTTATGCTTCTATCACTATATGCTTTAATTTTCATAACAAAGTAAATAAATAAAGTCAAAAATGAAACCATAATAAATTCTGAAAATATCAATAACATACATACTATGTTGTATTAGTAAAACTAGTGAAATTTTTATTCTAAAACTGAATTATGACAATACATGAAAAAAAATAACCTCACATTGTTAATAAACATTGATGAAAAAAGTCTAATTAAAATATTGAATATTAAAGAAGATGACTTGGTCAAGTAATTTTATCTCATGGATGCAAAAATGGTTCAACAATACCAAAAAAAGATCAATTATAAGTTTAATGGTGATATGGGACATTGGAACCTTCATGCACTTTCAGTTGGCAAGTAAACTGGGAGCCAGTAATCTTACTCTGGGTACATATTTTCACAAAGTTCACTAAGGGCATGTTTACTAGGATATTCAACACAACATTGTTTGTGAGGCTGAGGAGTTAGAGGCAACCCAGGTATCCTTCATAGAAGAATAGATCCGTAAAATGTAGTGTGTATGTACCATGGAGTATTGTGGAGCACTTAGAAAAATGGGTTAGATGTCTACATAGTAACATGGATAAAAAGTCAAAACAGTGATGAGTGGAAAACAAGGGAAGAAACATAATGTTGTATATTAGCACAATAATATTTTTTTTTCTTTTCTTTTCTTTTTTTCTTTTTTTTTTGATATGGAGTCTCGCTCTGTCGCCCAGGCTGGAGTGCAGTGGTGCCATCTCGGCTCACTGCAAGCTCTGCCTCCCAAGTTCACGCCATTCTCCTGTCTTAGCCTCCGGGGTAGCTGGGACCACAGGCCCCTGCCACCACGCCCGGCTAATTTTTGTATTTTAGTAGAGACGGGGTTTCACCGTGTTAGCCAGGATGGTCTCGATCTCCTGACCTCGTGATCCGCCCGCGTCGGCCTCCCAAAGTGCTGGGATTACAGGTGTGAGCCACCTACCGTGCCCGGCCTATTTTTCTAAAATTCAGATAAATACACAAAATAATAATAAACATTTTACAAGACTGAAAAAATAAGCAAGCACTAAACTCAGTATATGGTCTTATGTAAGTCAAAAGGAGATGAAATTATAGAATGGTAATTAAAAAGAAATGAAAAGATAAGAATGATAGATGGTATGAATAGAAAGGCAGACAGGAAACTTGCATGATCTAAGTCCCTAAATTTAAAGTTCTAACCTCTCCTCCACCTCAAAGAAAAAAAGAGTAAGTCTAAATGTCTGCAGCAAAATATGCTATATTTGTGATATCTCTGGGGTCAATTACCTAGACTTCATATAACTTTTCAATTGATATGAATTTAACGTCTAACAAGTGTAGAGCTCAGATTTAATGTTGACTCTTTTTGCCTCACATGGCCATACACAAAATTGAAATGGAGACCTCTGAAATAGTGCAGTATTATAATCATAAAATTGCTGTAGTGGCATCAAGAGGTATAATCAATATTGCGTCATGTGATTTTCATTTTACTGTGTTCATTCTTTAGAAGCCTTCATTCTTTAAAGATGTTTTTCATTCACAAATGGTGATAGGAAAAAATGAATTTATCTACAATGAGCTTCTTTATATTTTAATACTATGAATTAAGTTGTTTAGAATGCATAATATTTCATTGAAGACTATAGTTTGAGTCATTTCACTTAAAATTTTTCTATTTTTCATATCGTGACTTTGTATAATAGTTACCCAGGAAACTGATGATTCTTGAATCATGAATATTAGTTTTAAAATATAGTTGTTGATTGGGATGGGACATTTTAGTAAGTCAAATTACTCCAAACTCATGAAAAGTCCAGTAAACATAAGAAAATGGAAACTTTTTTTTTTTTTACAATTGTTTGACTCTAGTATTTCCTAAATTTCCTGCTGCTAAGAATCATCTGGGGAGCTTATTAAAACACAGGTTCTTGGCTACTTCAGAAAATATAGGATATCCAGTAAAGTGCGCAAGAATCTGTATTTTTTAACAAGTTAGTCGAATGATACCTGATATTAGGCAACTATTCCATTAAATAAAACTTTGTCACTATGGATCCTGATATTCTGTTTACTTTTAGTTTTCTTTTAGTAAGTATCTAGAGAAAAACTTGCACTGAAAATTAAATTGTGAAAGAACTATGGTATATAAAAAATCTGTTTAAGGACTGGTTTTGCCTAATAGTCTGTATTATTTCCCAAGGCTTGGGCTCCTCTTCCCCAGCTTCCCAGAAGTTACAGAAATCTTAATATAATTCCTTTTTAAGAAAAAAAAAATTGGTAGATGTTACTTATGTTACTGAATCCTTGGTAAAATAATACAGCAATTAAGATCAACAGGGAGACAGTATTGTGGAGTATATTATAAAACACTTCAGTGCAGGAATTTTATCTCTCTTGCTCACCAATGCATTTTTTATATCCAACCTAACACTTCACGTATACTAGGCATTCCATAAATAGTGGATGTAATAGTTGCCATTTTTGTTTATAATACATGTGAATCAAAACCATAAGATTTTAATTTTAATTTTAGTTTTACAACTTACTAATTATAAAGAATTAACAAATCACTCAGTAGCCATTGTTTTCTTATCTCTAAAATAATGCAATATATTTTGTCTCTACTTCAGAGGTAGTAGAACTCTGATTCTAAAATCAGGAGGTGTTTGCACTTAGTGAAGCATCTAGTGAATTAGGAAGTAGTGTAGAAACATAAGTAATTAAAAGAGAGAAATATACAGAGATAGAATTAAAGTTAAAATATCATTTACTCAATGATTTCGTTGAACTGTTGGGCTGAAAGTTAAATGTGAAATTTTAAAACAAGAGGTCAGGAACTCTAATCCATCTAAAAAGCTTTCTATATGGTTAAATTTAATGCATTTTAATTGCTATTTTCAGCCTTCCAGGAAACACTGATGCAGTTATTCTCATAGTTTTGATTCTGTTTATATATTGTGGTTATATAAATATATAACATATATACTTTAATATTTTTATATAAATATAG